>NW_028291088.1:0-80039 GCF_965207765.1 Zootoca vivipara | reverse complement strand
CATCCTTCTTAAACTGTGTTGCAGGTGTGGTCTGACCAAGGCAGAATAGAGTAGTACTATTAGTTCCCTTGATCTGGACACTAGACTTCTGTTGATGCAGCCTAGAATAGAATAGAATAATAGCATTGGTTGTAGCCTGATGAAGGAGAGCTGTTCTTCTGTTCTTGTACATTCAGGCTGCCCTGGAAATTTCACTGGAATTGCAGCACTGCAGTTGTTGTTCACGCTCCAGTGTTATTTCGTGAAGCCTAGAAAGTCGCAGCCAGCATGGCCAATGGTCAGGGATAATGGGAAGTTGGAGTCAGCCATCACCATTCCTGATCTAACTCATGATCTAAAACATGAGTTGGCAGAAGGCACATTACTGTGTATTTTCCCAGAGATGGCCAGACATTTCTGATTCCCGGCTGCTTATCAACACCAACGACAAAATGACACTCTCTCCATATGGAATTAAAAAAGCAAGGCAGGTGGGGTAGCCAAAAGCAGATTTAAAAAAAAAATGTGGAAAGGACTGTGAGTTCAGTTTTGGGATTCAAAACAAATTATTCCATTTATGTTTCTTTAATTTTAAGTGTGTGCCAGGCAGAGGGCCTTCTCAGTAGTGGCGCCCGCGCTGTGGAATGCCCTCCCATCAGATGTCAAGAAAATAAACAAATATCTGACTTTTAGAAAACATCTGAAGGCAGCCCTGTTTAGGGAAGTTTTTAATTTTTGAAGTTTTATTCTTTTTTTAGTGTTCTGTTGAAAGCTGCCCAGCCAGATGGGCGGGGTAGAAAATAATAATAGTAATAATAATAATAATAATAATAATAATAATAATAATAATAATTGCACAAGGCCCCGATGGGTGGGTTTTGAGGCTTTGATTTAAACACAAAGATTCCAGAAATCAGAAGTTTGCCCACCCCTGATTTGGAACACATTTCAAATTCCTTCTCTCCCACAAGTTGGATACAGTTGTACCTTGTACAGTTGTACCTTGGAAGTCGAACAGAATCTGTTCTGGAAGTCCGTTCAATTTCCAAAAGTGCGGCTTCTGAATGACTGCAGGAAGCTCCTGCAGCCAATCGGAAGCTGTGGAAGCCCCGTTGGACGTTTGGCTTCCAAAATTGGTTCGCAAACTGGAACACTCACTTCCGGGGAGCCAAAATGTCCGAGTACCAAGGCATTCGAGAAACAAGGTATGGCTGTATTTATTATTCTGTGATGTATGGTCACTTTCAGAAGAGCTGTTTATCAAACATTCATCCTGATTTGTGCGCACAAAGTTTGAAGGGAGGTTATGGGATGTTGACTGTTCATTGTGTATTGTTTGCAGGGGCGGTTATACAATGTTGCATCAAGCAGTTGCTACCCCACACTTCCAGTGCATTTCCTTGCTGCAAAAAAGTTGGTTTTTTCCCCATAGGTGGGGGTTGTTGTTGCACATGAGCATCAAGCCCCCTTTAACTGTACAACCTTAATTTGCTGGCATGCAGTTGAGTCCCAGTGTGCAGAATAGCAAGTTTAGAAATGAGCTGGCGAAAAAATTAAGCAAAGAAGTACGATCTGTTTTCATTTGGCACATAGATACTTCCTATTGAAATGAGTTTTGCATACAAGAGACCTTTGAGAAAAATAAATTCCTTTTTAATGATCTGCTAATGTGTCTTGCATGCTTATAGGAGCATTCAAAGCTATAATTATAGCCAGTCCCAGAGAATTTGAAGACCCAGGAGCTACTTACTGTTGACCCATCTGTTTTTCCTCTTGCTATTGGGATTTATGTGTGTCTTCCGAAGTGATAATTGTAGGGTGTTCTTTGGCAAAGCATGAGAGATTTCTCTCTCTCTCTCGCTACAGGGGTATCCCAGACATTAAGCAAGCAAACAAAAAGGTTATTCTGCATTTCCCTCCGCCCCCGTCCTCCTCTCTCTCTTGAAATAAAGATGATAAATACATTTTGCAGATGTCAGCTAAGAGTTTATCTTAGCTGTTGCATCTTGCTGAAAGGTGCATCTTCTATATTATGTAGTACCAGTGACTGGACACCAGAGGGTGGTCTGCTCACATAATTTTCCACTGAAGAAAGAAAACCATCTTTGTATACAACAGAGCAAATGAATAATTTTATCAAATACATGGGATGCGTCCGAGCTACTGATGAATCGTATATTTTATTGTAAATATAGCCCCCCACACCATCTTGTTATATTGTATGACTTGGTCAGTGTTCCAAACTCCCAATGTTCTAGGCGCATTTTGTGACGGGGAATTTCATTAGCGCGAGCAGTTTCTGAACTCTGGGCAAAGTACTATTTTCTGAACACTGGGCAAAGTAAAATTTCAGATAAAAACTGCAGAGTGGAAGGAAAGGAAGACCTTTTTCTGCCTCCCCACTTCCAGCTACTCTGAAGACTGGAGAAGAGACCTTCTTAAGAATATTAGGGGGGTGGGCAGGGGAAGGACTAGGCCATGTGAAAAATGAGCATAATATTTTAGCTGCAGTTCATTCATTTTCAGCTTGTATTCTTGTTATTAAAAAAGCTCACCTAGGCATTGCACTGTTGTGCTCGTAATCTAGATTTAAGGTGCCATTCAGCTCCTAGCTTTCATATCTCAGTTTCTAACACTGGAATTCGTGGCATATAAATACATAACTAAAACAAACAAGTCTTGCTGCAACTGAAGAGTACAGCAGACTCGAATTTTAGAGAACGACGGGATTCTGAATGCACGCTAACATTAAAAGACAAACCACATGCAATTCTGTTAGACTTATCAGTTGTCATCACTCTTGGGATTACATTGTGTGTGGGTTAAAACGGTCTGGTGCCAGAGCCCTGAATATGCATCAAACTCAGATGCAATATTTAGGGTGGTTGTGGTGAGAGTTCTTCAATCAGAATTTGATAGGTTGATTCAACTCAAGATGTGAAATTCACTTCATTTTTGACCTCGGGTTACAGCTGCTTCAGGTTGCGTCTTTTTGGGTTGTGCTCCGTTGCAAACTCGGAAGTACCGGAACGGGTTACTTCCGGGTTTCGGCGCGTGTGCATGCGCAGAAACACTAAACCGTGCTTTGTGCATGCGCAAAAGCGCCAAATCGCAACCCGCACGTGCGGGTTGCGAATGCTGCAGGTTGCGAACGTGCCTCCTGCACGGATCACGTTCACAACCCAAGCGTCCATTGTATCTACTTTCCATTGGCCAGTGTATTCCCGATAACAGCTCTTTATCACAGACCGCTTACAATATACCATACTTTTCCGTGTAGAAGACTGGGGTTTTTAAAATTAAAAATTACATTCAAAATTGTGGGTCGTCTTATACATGGATACAATCTCCCCCCCCCCCATTTTCTCAATTTGGAGTCCTCCAAAATAGGGAGCATCTTATACATGGGAGCGTGTTATTCATGGAAAAATATGGTGTACACACACACACACACACACACGTATATATTTACTATGCCACAGTTTTGCTTGGCCTGAGGCATGTCTAGCTCTTCACCCCAACTCCAGGTCTCTGCTTCTTCCTCTTATTCTGCCCTCAAGTCCACTGGCTATTTCCCCCTCACAATGTTGTGCATGTCTACCCAGAAGTAGGGATGTGTGGCTATGTTTGGCTTCTTTCATTTTTCCATATCTCTTCCCCCTTCACACACTCTCTCTGGTGAAGGAGAAGTGTTGGAGAGTAAAAGTCCCTGAGCGCCATCTTCTGGAAACAACTTGCCAGGCAGGTTTGGAACTGCTGTGGTAATGACGTTGTGGAGAATGTGGCAAGATTTTTGAGTGACGCCATGAAATCACCGTAGGTCCCAAGAGCCATTTTTTTTACCTCACAATGTCTGGACAGTTTTATCGTAAAAGTATCTCCTACTACCCCTGTTTCTCCTATTTTAAGACATAGTCATAAAATAAGCCATAGCAGGATTTTTAAGCATTCAAGGAATATAAGCCATACCCCGAAAATAAGACATTGTGATAGGTGCAACAGCAATGTCGGCCGCGGCAGGAGGAGGAGGAAAAAAATAAGACATCCCCTGAAAATAATCCATAGTGTGTTTTTTTGAGGAAAAATAAATATAAGACGGTGTCTTATTTTCGGAGAAACACGATATGTTTCGTTAACTGCGTTGTGATCCATGTATACAATGTGCTTTTTCTATGCCAATAAAGGAGATTCATTGATTGAACTGCCAGAGTGTCGTGTTCCAAATAATGTCAGCAACGAAGTTTAGTTTAGTTTTTGTTTTTTTCTTAAGGCAACCATTCTCACAATTAGTGTGTTGGTTGCAAAGAGTCGCCATCCCAAAGCACTACCTGTAACTAAAAAATTTAAATGGGAGAACATTTGGTGCAGCGGTACCTATAAAGATTCATATCACGCTTCAGGAAAGTATTCAGGGAGCAATAACATATAGTTCTTGGCTCAGATTGCCAAGGCATGTTCCTTCTCTGAGAGAGAAGACATGGCTTTAGTTTAGATAAATACAGATTATCTAAACAGCAGAAAAACCTGTTGTTTTGACACGCTTTTATTTGCAGTCTATTTATCTTCTCAGGGTGAACTGGTCATTTCTATGCTTTATGCAGTTATCCAAGAGGCATTTATCACAGAAGGAATTTATTTTGCTAGCCTGAATGTTTAGTCTCTGGATGTACAAAACTGTATTGCAAGATCTATCAAAAAAATCACTTATTGTGCCATTATTCAGTTAAAACAACAACACTGACAGATTCAATTATTGATGCACATTGTTCATTAGGTCTTTTTTTTTTAAGGTAGCTTCTGAAATAATGCTGGCAAGTATCTTATAATAGACTACTTGAATGGGCTGGAGGTGCCTAGTGTACTTCTGCCTTTGAAATCAAGCTGAGAAAATCTGTCAATTTCAGTTTCTTACCCTTCCAATAATCAGTTCTCCACATTTTCATATAAGTTCTTTTTGGGGGGGAAGCCCTGAAAATCCAGCATTTTGGTGTGAATTTCAACCGATACATGTTTCTCTCTATTTGCAATTTAATATAATACATCTTGATATTTTCACTAATATGCACATTTATATGCAGGTTCTATGCTAGTATATGCATTTTTCTGCACATTACTTGGCTAAAGAATTTCTTTGCAAAACTTGGAGAAGTGCCACGTCCAAAGGATGGCTGTGTTTCGGTTCTCATACACATTTTGGAAAGTGTAAATTTTGCAAGTTAACATTTAAATGTGAACGGGATCAAATTTCTTCCCCCATCCCTAGTTTGAACTTACGCTTGTTTGGGCCTGGCCAATTCGAAATGGGAATCTGCCAGAGAATCTCATGCATGCATTTTTTAGTTCCTTGTAGGGCGGGTGGGATATAATAATATTAATAATAATTTCCCCGGACAGTCTGGGCTGCTCGTGCTCTAAGTCTTTTTCTACTCTTAGATCTGCATCAGCTCTAGCTTGGGGGGCAGGTTCCGTTCTCATTTGATATTGCCAAATTATGAAAGCATTTGGACTTGCTAGAGAATAGACACTTGCCGGATGTGCTTATGAAAGCCGGAAAAAACTTGTAAAAAAGAAGGACAGCTGCAGCGTCTGAAACATTCTTAACCAAAGGCTGAGTTGTTATGGCAGGAAAGCCTGTTGGTCACAGAAACTTGACTCCGTAGCCATTGGCTGAGTTGCTCTGGTGTTATGGCATGTATATGACTGCTAAAGACTGTTGGTACAAATGATCTGGGGTCAGTACTGACTTTGAGATGTCGGGGTGGGGAGTGGGGGTGGGAACAGAGAAGCAAGAAAGTAACACAAACCATTTTCACTTACCCTGGGTTTGTGTGTGTGTGTTCAAAACAACAAAGTTTGGCTTGCTTTTAGGTGCATCTACTGAGGCTACATAAAAGACACAATGTACAGCTTTATACATGAAATGCACAGCACAGTTGTTTTCAGTTTCCTGAAGGTTTCTTGCAGAACGCTTCTGTTTCCGTTTTTTAAAAATAATTGTTTGTTACTTCTTAGATTGTTGTACTGTACGCTCTTTACCTGGGAGTAAGCCCCACTGAATTCAACGGACTTATTGTGGGGGTAACTGTAATGAATTTGCAGCACAATCCCAATCACTTCTGTTTGCAAGTGGGTTCTATTGAATTCAACAGGGCTTACTCCCAGGCAAATCGGGTTAGAATTGGAGCCTTATTCTGGATCCATTCCAATGTCTTTAATTCAGGCTCCCTTCTCAAAATCATAGCCGAGCTTGTTCCTAGGTAACAAATTAATAGATTAATGTCTTCTGACAAAGAGGAAAAATGTAATAATAGTGCCATATGTTGATAAAGATTCCTTTTTTCTCATATGCCAATCAAAAGCCAAGACGCAAAACTTTTAAAATGCTGCATATATAACATTTCAAATGTTGAATCTTCCTTAGCTGCAAAAATAATAATTCAGAACTGTTATGAGCTCATTGTGATTGCACCGCAAGTGAAAGTCTCAGCAATATATTGGTAAAAAATGTGATCCTTTTTATGATGAGAGGTGGGATGCAAATTTTTTGAGTTTGTGTGCCAGACACCTGAGATCATAGATCGGTCATCCCAAATCGTGACCCTGATCCAGAAGAAGATAGTATGCCTGTTGCTACATTTGCAAAAAACCTCCTTCCACTTCTGCCTAAGAACTGCGTCACCACACATAAATACAAATCATTAGACTAGGCAATGTTTGATAAGGCCCAGATGAACATGTGAATTTTTTTTTAGCGTAAAGTAATGCATTCTGGCAAATAGGAAAGTTCTACCAGTGGTGATTGATCTTCTGAGCACACATTCACTTGTGCAATTTACCACTCATACAGATGGGCAAATGTGTCAATTTTAGGTCCTCGTTTCCCCCCACTTTCAAGTCCAGTTCTCCACATTTGCAGCCCTACCTGGACATACCTGGGATTGGACCTGAGACTTGCCCTACCACTGAACGATGGCCCTGCCCAGGCCACCAAACAGAGATACACGCAGTGGCGGCTCCTCACTTCTCCCTATGCCTTTTCCAATGGCAAAGTAACGCTTCTTGGTGCATATGCTCATGCCCAGTGTCACGGCTTGAATGCTGAGACCTAGCACAGTTCAGCGAAGTTGAGAGAGAGAGACAAAGCCACATACCTGTAGTGAACTTGTAGTTAACCGTTTTATCATAAAATCAGAACAGGAATATATGGAAACTCATGATATATGCTTTCCTGTAAGCTGTTGCTCAGAGTGGCTAGCTCCTCCTTTTCTAGACTATTTTCTAGGGGCCGGATCGCTCCCTCTGAGGGACCTTTCCTGTCTCTTGTTCTCTGTTCTGTTACATGGAGTAAACACCTTGTTCTAGGAGTGAGAGGAAGAGTGTCACGGTCCGGTCGGCGGGCGGTTGAAGCCCTGGTTTAGGACGTCAGGACCAGAGGCAAGATGGTGGTGTAGAAGCAGGAACAGGTGCAGGGCTGAGGGTCCAGCAGCAGGCAGTCGCAGGGTCAAGGAGCAAGGTAGAGGCGAAGGTCTGGGAGTCAAGGAGCAAGGCGTCGGCAAGGCGAAGGTCCAAGGACCAAAGGCGTCGGCAAGGCTAGGGTCCAAGGAGCAAGGCATCGGCAAGGCAAGGGTCCAAGGTTTGAGGATCAAGGCGTCAGCAAGGCAAGGGTCCAAGGAGCAAGAGGCCAGGTGCAACCAGGCAGGGATAGTGTTGCTGTGGCAAAGAGCTGAAGGGAAATGCTGAGCTTTTATCCCTCCCAGCTCCTGCCACCAGGTGCAGTGAGGTATCAAGTGGCCTCACCTGAGTGGCCACTCCATGCTTCTCCAGCACAAGCTGAGGCCTCACCTGAGTGGCCACTCCTTGCTTCTCCAGCACAGTCCTGCAAAGCACTACAGGCCCCAGAGCCTGACTCCTGCCCATACTTCTGACAAAGAGTTAGCAGGCTTTCGGCAGACACATTGTCATCTGGTGCCAAGTCTGACTTCTGTTGCCCCTGTTCCTCACCCACCAGTATCTCCCAGCTCCTCTCCTCCTCTGGGGTGTATCTAGTTGTCCACCGGTCTGAACCTGTGTCCAGACTGTCATCTCCTTCTCTGCAGGCATCTTGGTCGGGCGGCTTCCAACACTCCTCATCTAGCCAAGCCCTGACATCCAGTCAACTGCTACCACTTAAATCAGCCCATTGTGCGCTTCTGGTTGGAGACTGTACATCGCCACAGAAATTTGAGTGAAACTGAACCAGAACAGCTCAAAACAAATGCCATCATGGAAACACCAGTGGCCATCAATACAGCTTCCAAGTTTTTGTTGTTGTTTTAGTCGTTTAGTTGTGTCCGACTCTCTGTGACCCCTGGACCAGAGCATGCAGGGCACTCCTGTCTTCCACTGCCTCCTGCAGTTTGGTCAGACTCATGTTGGTAGCTTCGAGAACACTGTCCAAGCATCTCGTCCTCTGTCGTCCCCTTCTCCTTGTGCCCTCCATCTTTCCCAACATCAGGGTCTTTTCCAGGGAGTCTTCTCTTCTCATGAGGTGGACAAAGTATTGGAGCCTCAGCTTCAGGAGAAGGTGCCAATTCACTTTTTGCACGAGTTTTGTTCAGCTGTGGCTCTGGGTTCCTCTGGGGCATTTATTGGGTGGGCTGAGGTTGGAGGAGGCAGCAATGTCACTCGCTAACAGGGCCAACATTGGATTCTAACGTTCCTGGGTCGTTGCTGTAAAACTGATGAGGAATATGCATACAGGCGCATTTAGTGGACAAAAGAGTGAAAGGGAAAAGCTTGCGGCATAGGAAACACTGTCTAAAAAGGAATTATGGCCCAATTATCTTCAGCTGGGCCACAGATTTACGGGGGTGGGGGTGGGGATGGCCTCATAATGGCTGTTGTTTAATTTTAATAAAACACCAGTTTATTATCAACAGTTTTATGAGATGCTTTCCTTCTGGGTAGCGAGGAGTCCATTCAGGGCAAAGAAATGTGATTATGCCAATAGGCTCTTCAGATTCCAAAAGTACTTTGCAATGATGAAAATTTCTGTAATGAGAATTTTGGAGAAGTCAGCTGAAAGTAGCTGACTTTGCTCCGTCTGTTCCAGAATTTGTTGCTCGCTCAATGCACTTTGCTTTCCCTAAGCAAGCTCCACCTCCCAACATGAAATAAGCAATGCAGGTATTTCATGCAGCTGCCTGGTGGTTTATGCGTCAAACCAATGCCTTCTTCTCCCCACCCTCCCAATTTCTCAGCCGCCACCGCCATCTTGAAACCAAAATCATGTGCCACCATCTTATAGGGAGATTCATGTTTGTTTGCTAATGATTCCCAGCATGAAACTTACCTTTTTCCACAACTGCTGTGAAGATCGTATGCTATCATTTAAAGAGCAGTGAAATGAAAGTTTGAAATCAATTTGTTCCCATGGTTTGTGTAACATTTCCTTCCGGAATTACAGGCTTTGTCTTATAAAAGAATTGTTTTTAAAAGGACCTGTCTTTTAAAAAGGTAAAGGTAAAGAGACCCCTGACCATTAAGTCCAGTTGTGACCGACTCTGGGGTTGTGGCAGGAGCAGGGACCAAGCAATGGGAGCTCACCCCGTCGCGGGGATTTGAACCGCCGACCTTCTGATTGGCAAGCCCTAGGCTCTGTGGTTTAACCCACAGCGCCACCCGCGTCTTTTAGGTGATCACAAAATTCTCTTCAAAAAAGAGGGGGAAAGAAAGCAAAGGTATCTTAGGAATGATACTTGGAAATAAACACACACACACACACACACACACACACACACACACAGGTTAAAGGTTTAAGCTGTAATAAACTAGTGCTCTGCTAATGGCGATGGAAAGATAATAGTACAGTTGAACTATTTCTGAAGGATATAACAGCACATTAATTCCCAGTACTTGTGAGTATTCGGAATACGTAATGGTTGAAAAATCTCAGGTATTCTGGAATTTAGCTTCGGTTATAATATAGCCATATGTGCATAAGTTTGTAATTAAAAAAGCATTAGATGAGAAGCTTTTAAAGCAGCAAGAATCCACCAAGCAGAAATAAAACCAGGCTGGTTCTTATTTGGCAGTATAGTGCCAAAACCACAATGTAATTAAATGATAACAATCTGAAGACCTTTTCATTTTGGTACTTCATATATTGTGAAAGGTTCCTCACTAATTGATTCCACGGCTTCCCGTGATTCATCCTGTAGCAAATCCACCAAGTGCTTTAGCAATCTGAAACATTTAAAGGACTGACGGCAAAGAATCTCATTTCTCCACCCTTAGGAGAACATGCAGCACGCTAAATAAAAGTATATTTCACTATCATTAGAAGATAATGTGATTCAATTTTCCCCATCCAAGGGAAAAAAAAGAGATGATGGTATGTATAAACAGAAAAGCGATGCCCCAAAGGCCCTTTCGAGCCAGTCACACATATTTATAAGTATGTGTAGAAATCAGCCAGTGCTGAACGATATCTGAAATTCAATTTATTAACTGCACTTGCAAGGTCCAAGGTTTGTGTTGTCAAGCAAGTTCGCCATTCTGCGCAAGCCATTGGGATAATTTGGCCATGTGCACATAAGTTTGCAAACAAACAAACAAACATCCTTTTAAAGCAATCTCTCAAGCAGAAACAAAATCAAACTGGGGTCCCATCGACATTATACAGTGGCACCTTGGTTTGCAACCGCTTTGGATTACAACCATTTTGGATTACAACAACCATGCCAAACCCAGAACTGTGTGTCCCTTTTTTTGGACTGCAACCCTTTTTTTGGGGGGGGGGATTGCAACCAATTTGGGGTGGAGGTCCCATTGGCGAAGGCGTGCCTTGGGTTACAACCTGTTTTGGTTTACAACCGGACCTCCGGAACGGATTATGGTTGTAAACCAAGGTACCACTGTACGTGGAAAGTACTTGGCTGCCTCCGAAAGACTCCTGGGAGTTGTAGTTTGTTAAGGATGCTGGGAACTGTAACTAAGACTTCCCCCCTTCCTTCCTGGACTGAGCACATATAACTACTGATCATTTTATATAACTCAATTACGGTACTTTCACTAGTTTGAATCCAGTTTTTATAAAAGTTTTTTTTTATTGTAAGTCATTCTGGAACCTTATGGTGAAGAGTGTGAAAGAAATCTAATGAATACTACTACTAATAATAATATTAGCAAGATAGGATATGGGAGCTGTTTTGCTGGCACAGTGGTGGTACTGGGTACATCTCCCATACTCCCCAAGTAGGGGATTGCTTCATAAAATTTGCCTACGCTCCATCTTTATAGATGGCAGTCTCTGGGTATTCTCTGCAATTGGCAGCTTTTTCTCTCTTCCCACCTCCCAACAACATCTAGAGAGCATCGTATTGGCTGCTCCCGGGCTAAGGACAGTAATGGGTGAGGGTTGTGTCCAAGTCTGCATCACGTGTGGAGTTCCCCCCGTCCTTTCCTTCCTCCATGTGCCTTGCCAGATCTGCTCTGAAGGGTCCTGGAACCACCTGGAGCAGATTTTGAGGGTATACAGGGGGCTGCAGGGGAAAGAAAAGGACAACGAAGTCCCATTGCGCAGGTGAAAAACGTGCTTCAAATGCAGCGATAGTGTGCATTTTCACTTATTTAGTGATCTCACCGTATTCTCGTGTGCGGTTCTGTCTGTATTTTCAACTTCATTTCAGAATGAAATGTCATGTACAATAATAATAAGAACGGAAAATGATGTGAGTGGTTGTTAGTGTGGAGCCAAGTGGATTTGGGAGGGTTTAAGCTGACCCTTGCAAGCCTATTGGGGGGGGGGAGCTGTTTTCCGACAACAATCTTTCCTTTTTCATCTCGTATGTTGTAAAAGACACAGAGCGCTTAGAACACCTAAGGTGTCCTGCTGTTGATAATGACTCACATCCTGTATTTTAAAAAAATAATAATATAAAAATGTACAAGACATTGAGTTCCTGCTATTTCTGGCAGAGACCATTTTAAAAAATCCTTTTCATGAGGAAAAATGCAGTCCCTTGCTCTTCAGAAGCTGATGTGGGAAGGCAGCTAGCGTGCTGCAGAAATTATTGAGCGAAGAACACAATAATCGCACAACAAGGGAGAGGGGAAGAAATCCTTCCCTGATGAGACAAACATCTTATTTAGAAATGCCAAACAAGCAGCAACTTACTCCTCGGCGAGGTTTCTCTTATACAAAATGGGCTCCCTACACAGAGAACGAAAGTCCACTCTCAAAAACTATGCAGCAGATGACCTGCATGAGATTAGCAAAAAAACAAAAGGGAGAAAAAGCTCTGCGGTCAGAGTATTTCTGGGGCTTGCAATGCCCCAGGTGTTTTTTTCTGAAAAGAAAAATAAGCGGAACATGATGGGACTAATCAGTGGAAAGGAACACAATTTGCCAAGTGTTCCTCAGTATTATCTTTAAGATTGCTTTCAAAAGGAAAACGCCAGTCTTCTTGGGATCACAAAAGCTATATTTTACTGTGAATGCTCACACATGTTCCATAATGTCCTGTCCTACAGATAAAGCCCATTAGGGAGATTACATTACGGGCAGGCCGGATTTAGGTTTCATGAGGCCCTAAGCTACTGAAGGTAATGGGGCCCTGTGTATGTCCAGCTGTCCTTTGTCAACAACAAATTGTCGCTGTTTTGTGTGTGTTGAATATATGCTATATGGTAATTTATGGACCTAATAGGTATCTAAAGCCATTTGCACATTGCCAAATATGTACTTTATCAAAGTAATTGTGGAACGGAAATACAACTAAGAAGTATATTAATACTGAAATACAATTAAGAAGTATATTAATAGTGAAATAATTATTAAGCTCTAACTTAAAATGATTTTTTATTCATAACAAACTTAATAATGCAAAATAAAAAAAAATCCTTCCAGCAGCACCTTAGAGACCAAGTAAGTTTGTCATAGGTATGAGCTTTCGTGTGCATGCACACTTCTTCAGATACACTGAAACAGAAGTCACCAGACCTTTATATATAGTCAGATGGTGGGGGGGGGGAGGTATTACTCAGAAGGGTGGAGGGAGTGGGTGATTGACAGACTGATAGCTGTTGATGACCGTTAATGACTGCAAATATATTAATAATGCAAACACACTGGCATTTGGCAATAACAAAAGTTCCTTTAGAAATGAGCAAACCAGTGATATTTGAGGGAGCAGGCTAGCAGGCGGGGCCCTTTACTTACCGGTACACCCTAGAAGCCTACACAACACAAAACACTGTTGCTGTATGTAGGTTTTATTTTATTTGTTTTTTATCTTATATTTTGGAAATGTACATCCAGTTGTTTTTTTCCTTTACATTTTTTGTGGGCCGCCAAGAGAGTGGGGTCCTAAGCTATAGCTTGTTTAGCTTATTTGTAATTCTGGCACTGATTACGGGGCAGCACATGTGGGATAATGTGTTTGTGCTCCGTTAGTTTACACCAGGAGGGGTGTTTTCAGCTTTAAGAAACATTCCAGAAAACAAATAAAGGGAGGGAATGATCAGGATTTGTGGGGCAATTGTGCTGCAAGTGAACATATTATGCTGCAGATCACTAGGAAAGGGGTTGAAATGAAGACCGTTTATCTTCAAGTCTTATCTCAAATCTATGGTGCACGTGGGTGGCGCTGTGGTCTAAACCACTGAGCCTAGGGCTTGCCGATTGGAAGGTCGGCAGTTCGAATCCCTGTGACGGGGTGAGCTCCTGTTGCTTGGTCCCTGCTCCTGCCAACCTAGCAGTTCGAAAGCACGTCAAAGTGCAAGTAGATAAATAGGTACCGCTCTGGCGGGAAGGTAAATGGCATTTCCGTGTGCTGCTCTGGTTCGCCAGAAGTGGCTTAGTCATGCTGGCCACATGACCCGGAAGCTGTACACCGGCTCCCTCAGCCAGTAAAGCGAGATGAGCACCACAACCCCAGAGTCCCCAGCGACTGGACCTAATGGTCAGCGGCTCCTTTACCTTACTTTACGGTGCAGCTGCATTTAGAATACTGGACACAGATTTGGCTGCATGGTATCGAAAAGGATATTGCAGAGCAGGGAAAAGGTGCAGAAAGGTGCTACAGTACTAAGAAGCAGGGGTTGATTCAAAGAAAACAAAGAAATCCCACTTAGCCTCTTAAGGCAACAGAGGGAGGGTGTGTGTGATAAAAATTAATAAAAATTATAATGTGGAGACAGTGAATAGAGAGAGTTTTTTTGATGCCTCATTTGTAATACTAGTGCTCCGGACCATTCAATTAAAATGATTGGCATGAGATTCATTCAAGTTGTTTTATATACAGCATGTTGTACCGTATATACAACATATATAAAAACACAACAAAGCATCAAACATTAAAAAACAAAACCTCCCACCCACCCACCCCAATTAAAATTTTTTTTTTAATGGAACCTCTCATATGGGATTTTGTATATAATTTTTCCCTCGGCTCTTTTTGCTGGCCCATGTAGGACCAGCATAGATAGTTGGCCCCAGTGAATACTTGACTTTTTCTCCCCTTATGGCTTTGATCTATAGGCTACCACTAAAATGAGGCTGCATTTTAAGTTGCATTTTAAACAGTATTCTAACTTATATTTTAATCAACTGTTTGTTTTTTGTTTTTTAAAAAGGTTTTTACTGTATTTATATTCGGTGTTAGCTGCCCTGAGCCCGGTCTTGGACGGGGAGGGCGGGGTATAAATAAAAAATTATTATTATTATTATTATTTATTATACCTGACAGATGGCCATCCGACCTCTGCTTAAAACACCCTGACACTCCAAGGAAGGAGTGTCAAAGGAAGGATGATATTTCCTAGAGTCTAGACCAGGCATCCCCAAACTTCGGCCCTCCAGATATTTTGGACTACAATCCCCATCTTCCCCGACCACTGGTCCTGTTAGCTAAGGATCATGGGAGCTGTAGGCCAAAACATCTGGAGGGCCGCAGTTTGGAGGTGCCTGGTCTAGACCAAAGGTAGCACTGGAACTCATCTAGAAATAGGACCTGTTGTTTTTTATTCCTAATCTCTTAGTTTCTGAACTACTAGTCTACGTTTTGGCTTAGCTCATGAATGGCAACTTTCCATAATAATATTAAGAAAGAAACCAACTGTCTGCATTTCAAACATCTTTCGGAGGCAAATTTCTGCCAGCCTGGAGGCATGGCATTTGCCACACACAGACCCAAAGTGTTTTGCCCTATGGCACAATTAACATAGGGCGCTCACGGAATTATATCTGGCAGCTCAGTGAATGCACCAGTCCGACAAAATACGTTGATATACACCAAATGTCAGTGCGGAAGGATTAAGAATATCAGCTCTGAAGGATGTTTATCCTGTCATCGTTTCTGAAAAAAAGGAGGACGTGCCAATCAAATTTGTGCCATAAAGTGGCAAGGCTTCCACTTGCTTTTCAACTTCCATTCCCTTATTTTTGTCACCATAATTGTAGGGCTGTCAATCATTCACATGAAAAAAGCCTGTATCTTATGCAATGAATACACAGCTGCCGACAGCCGAAATTTCAAATCAACCTTTTCTTAAGAGCACCAAAGAGAGCTTCTTTTCCAACAAACCTTAACACAAAAGTTTTGGGAAAGCTTTTACAAAAATTAATGCTTGATTGTGATTTCTTTATTGAGCTTGGCAGAAGGTTTCTAATGAGGTTTTACACAGCTCCAGGCTGAAAAGGAGAGTTGTTGACGGCTTTTCTTCATTTTCAAGATGTCACATTTTCCGGTAAATTTGTCAGAATTTGCAGTGCCTATGCTAGGGTGGCAGAGGGCCAAGTCTGCTTTGGATTCCTGCTTTTTTCTTCATTGTTGATCCTCGCCAGGAAACAAGTATGAGACTGGAGCTTCATTTGACTTGCTGCAGATGGAGTGGTGTGTGTGTGTGTGTGTGTGTGTGTGAGAGAGAGAGAGAGAGAGAGAGAATTTTCAAGAAGTGTACGTAAGGATGATGTCTAATAAGAACTCTACACAAACTCCTCCTCTCCAATATCCACTTATTTTTGAAGCCACTCCCCTCTTCCATCGCGAAGCCCCTCTTTGCACCCATTTTCACCTTCACCCCATGATGCCTCTCCCAACTTTTGTGCACCCCCTTGCACACAGACTAGCCCCACGGTGACCTCCTGCAAATATGTTATGATAAAACATCAAGGAATCACAACCGGTGCTTCTAAATCTCCTTTTCTCCATCATTGATGCATTTTCTGAAAGCCAGGGAATGAGCGCCTGGAAAATGGCCAACTTGGCTCTGCTTAGGGAATAGCAGAGGGGGCTGCATATAATAGAAACATTGTTCTTTAATTCATGCTTGTGCTGAAACAATGTAGTGAAGAGTGTGTTGGATATGAGACCTAGGAGCAAATCTGCTTTCAGAGGTAAAATTTACTGGATGACCTTTGATCTGGGCCTCAGCCAAATCAGGTGCACAGTCCCAATTAAAGTGGTGCCTCGCTAGACGAATGCCCTGTAAGACGAATTTTTCGCTTAACGAAGAGATTTTTCAAGCGGAGGTTGCCTTGCAAGACGAATTCGTTTTGTGAAAAATTCGTCTAGCGAATTGTGATTTCCCATAGGAATGCATTGAAATTTTATTAATGCGTTCCTATGGGAATAATAATAATAATAATAATAATAATAATAATAATAATAATAATTCAATGCATTCCTATGGGATTCGCTAGATGAATTTTTCGCAAAACGAATTGACTCACAGAACGAATTAAATTCATCTAGCGAGGCACCACTGTAGACTATATGATGACAGTAGTCAACAGAGAACTATTTAAACCAGAGCTTTTCAAACTTTTTGACTCCATGGCTCCCTTGATCAACTACATTCTTTCTGTGGCACCCCTGTGGGGCTCAGGAGCCCAGTTATGTCACCCTTTGCTTGCAGAGCACCTTCCAGAGAAGCCACAGCTTGAGTTCAGCACAGAGCAGATATGCCTCTGTGTCTCCAGCTTCCAGCACCTGTCAAAACTCATTTCTATCCCCCCCCAAACCCTCCCCTCCCCCCCCAATTTAGGATGATTGTGGCATGCAGTCCGAAGAGGTGGGAAAAGTCTCGCCTATATGTCTCTGCACGAACAGAGCTCACTCTTTTAAAATGTGCACAGCACGTACTTAGATGAGCAGCTAAGACCATTATTTTATTTATTACATTTATTTATTAAAATTACACACCACCCTTCATCAAAAGATCTCATGGTGCTTCACAGAATAAAGTACACAATAAAGCACAGTAAAAAATTAAATGAAAAAATGAAAAATAACTTCCCTCCCCACAGATATATTTTAAAGGCTGTAGCCCAAGGCCTGGTTGAAGAGGAACGTTTTTGCCTGGTGCCAAAAATATATATAATGAAGGTGCCAGGCGAACCTCCCTGGGGAGAGCTTTCCACAAATGGGGAGCCACCACAGAGAAGACCCGTTCTTGTGTTGCCACCCTCCAGACCTCATGGAGGAGGCACACAAAGAGGGGCCTCAGATGATTCATGCTCAACCATTACCATGACAAAGGAACTGTCCAGACTGGTTCAGCAATATTTCTGCTTTTGATTAGGACCTCAAATGATGCATGACCACAGGAGGTACATTAATACTAGGGATGTGGGTGGCACTGTGGTCTAAACCACTGAGCCTCTTGGGCTTGCTGATCTGAAGGTCAGTGGTTCGAATCCCCGTGATGGGGTGAGTTCCTGTCGCTCTGTCCCAGCTCCTGCCACACCTAGTAGTTTGAAAGCACCCCAGTGCAAGTAGATAAATAGGTACCATTGCGGCAGGAAGGTAAATGGCATTTCTGTGTGCTCTGGTTTCCGTCACAGTGTTTCGTTGCACCAGAAGTGGTTTAGTCATGTGGCCACATGACCCAGAAAGCTGTCAGTGGACAAATGCCAGCTCCCTTGGCCTGAAAGCGAGATGAGCGCCGCAACCCCATAGTCGCCTTTGACTGGACTTAACCGTCCAGGCGTCCTTTACCTTAACTTTACCTTTTACATTACTATACTGAAATAGATTTCATGGCTCAATAGAAAACAATTCATAGAGTCCTTTTTGTACATTCTGATTAAGATGGGAGATAGCTGTGGTCGATTCCCTCATATGGAGATCGAGTGCCAACAGACAGGGCTTTAATGAGAGTACCAAAGAAGCCCTGTGTCCTTATAAAATCTGATGGTACTGATTGTACTCAAAGCAAACTCGCCAATTAAACAAAAGCTGGCCAGGGACTTGACCACCTGCATTCCTTCTGACGAGAAATGTTTTGAAGTCTCCTTCCAAATGCTGCGTAAATCTGGGTTTTCAAAGCAGGAATGGGTGACTCTCAGAAAAGAGTGGGCATAGAATATGGGTTAGGGCAGCCATCAACACTTTGAAGGAGAATGGGGATGGGTGGGAGAGGAAACACACATCCAGAAAAGAGATCACAGATCTGTATGAAATTTGCACAGGCTAATTTATATTTAGGGGACCCAGGTGGCGCTGTGGGTTAAACCACAGAGTCTAGGGCTTGCTGATCAGAAGGTCGGCGGTTCGAATCCCTGCAACGGGGTGAGCTCCTGTTGCTTGGTCCCAGCTCCTGCCCACCTAGCAGTTCGAAAGCACATCAAAGTGCAAGTAGATAAATAGGGACCGCTCCGGCGGGAAGGTAAACGGCGTTTCCGTGCACTGCTCTGGTTCGCCAGAAGCAGCTTTGTCATGCTGGCCACATGACCCGGAAGCTGTCTGCGGACAAACGCCGGCTCCCTCGGCCTATAGAGCGAGATGA
Organism: Zootoca vivipara; assembly: GCF_965207765.1. Classification (NCBI taxonomy): domain Eukaryota; kingdom Metazoa; phylum Chordata; class Lepidosauria; order Squamata; family Lacertidae; genus Zootoca; species Zootoca vivipara. The sequence continues at coordinate 61,289 of NW_028291088.1, read as the reverse complement.
GCACCGCAACCCCAGAGTCGGACACGACTGGACCTGATGGTCAGGGGCCCCTTTACCTTTACCCCTTTAATTTATATTTATAGAAGCAAACTTAGATATAATTAAGTCTTTCCCCATCTCTGGCTTTGGGGATTGAGCATAGGACTTTCTTTATTCAAAGTTATGATTGCCCTTTCCAGGGGTGCCAACTTGAATAAAATACCGGGGGGGGGGGCTCAGGTAAGCCCCACCCTGCATAACTGATTACATGACACTATTTGAATGAAAATGCCCGTCAACTTTGAGGGCCCCCGGCCCCCTCAAATATCTTGGGGGTTGATTCTTGTTGAGTTGAGTTGATTCAGAACGCACCGCCCATTTTGCCAGGGGGGGGGTGAAGACCCCCTCAGCCCCTAGGAGTTGGCTCTTATGACCCTTTCCTCTGATCTTGCATAGTTACTTCATGGGGTATTGTAATAATATTTGCCTTTCCAAATTTATATAAAAATTTAAGACAAGAGAGAAAGAAATGTTAGCCCAGCGGATTTGATGATATAGAATTAAGCTTGATTTCCTTCCGCTTGGATTCGGTGGAGCAAGTGCATTTGTGCAGGTGAAGCCTGACACCGTGCTGTGAAGCAGAACCACACATCCACTATCCAACCTTTTATTCAAAGGGCAATCTCAATGTATCTCTGTATCTCTCTCTCTCTCTCTCTCATCTATCTATCTGCAAAAAGAATGTGTTGTAGTGAAATATCATTTTGTAATTCAGTCTGACTGTCATCCTGCTGCCTGGCGTTCTCAAAGCCTTACATGAGAATTGACAGAGGTGAATCGACCTCTCGAAGATGAAAGCAGTACGCCAGATTCTGAAATAAGTGTGGAGAGGATGGCTTTTATAACCGCTGAAGAGATAGTAACATATTCCCACATATCTGGCCCTCTGCCGTTATGTGTCCCCAACACAGAAAGATAAAAACACCTGTGTATTACAGATCATGCAAAAATAGAGCAGTAATAACAATAATTACTACGCATTCAAAGGGTGTTCAACTAAGTTATACTCAGAGTAGACCCATTGAAATTAACAGATGGAAGTCACATAAATTCATTGATTTCAATAGGTCTACTCTGACAAGTGTTCTCCATCACCCAGGGAGGGAAGGGAAGAAATGGGCACATAGCACCTGGCTTGTGTAAACCAGAGACAATTTTGCAAGATCCAGGACTAACAAGACTATGACTATCCTTCTTTTGGATGGTCATCTCTTTATATTTATTTATTTATTAGATTTATACCCTACCCTTCCTCCCAAAGGAATCCACTTAGGTGAGAATGTTATGAGTCCTTGAGTCCTGCCAGGAAAAAGGTGGCGTATGTATAAGTAAGTAAGTAAGTAAGTAAGTAAGTAAGTAAGACGATTTATTGGTAGAAAATAATGCTGCTTTATGCCTGAACTTGCTTCTAAGCACTTTATGAAAGACTAGTGTCGTTCAGCTCGTTAAATAAACAGGCACTAGAACATATGTTAGCGCTGCGTGGAGCACCGGATCGAGGAGCCGGTCTGCAGAGTCAGCGCCCAGCAACGCCGTGCTGGATTGAGGATGTGCCCCAGGGACACAGGGATTGGAGGCAGAGACAACCGCCAACCGCCGCTCTGCCAACCGCCACACGGCGCTTCCTCGGCGAACGCAAGCAGGCAGACAGCCCGCCTGCTTGCCTTCCCCAAGGAAGCCGAAGCGGCAGCGGGCGCCGAGGGAAGCCGGCTTTGGCTTGGCAGCGGCGGGAAGAAGGGGAGGAATTCCTCCCCTTTTTCCCACCGCCGCCAAGCCAGTCCCCGAGCTGAAGTGCGGCGCGGTGGGGGCTTTTCACCGTTTGCCTTCCCTGAGCTGCGCGGAGCACCGGATCGAGGAGCCGGTCTGCACAGTCAGCGCCCAGCAACGCCGTGCTGGATTGAGGAGGCGATGCTCTGTGTGTCGTTGCTGGGCACTGACTCTGCAGACCGGCTCCTCGATCCGGTGCTCCGCGCAGCGCTGATCAGATCGAGGAGCCGGTCTGCACTCAGCGCCCAGCATCGCCGCACGGAGCATCGCCTCCTCAATCCAGCACGGCGTTGCTGGGCACTGACTCTGCAGCATAGCTGCCAAGTTATCCCTTTTTAAAAGGGATTTTCCCTTATGCTGAATAGGCTAAGGGAAAACTTGGCAGCTATGCTCTGCAGACCGGCTCCTCGATCCAGTGGGACCTCTCCTTCCTGTCGGCGGCAGGGGGACAGGAACGAAGGAGGAGAAGCAGCCCTTTCTCCTCCTTCCTTCTTCTCCCCCAGCCGTGCGGAACAATGGGAAAGCTCAGTGGAGGAGAGATGTAGGCAAGGGCTCCAGGATGCTGGAGAGCCATTACATTGCATTGACCAGGAAGAGGCTGAGAGGGCATTGCTCCTTCTGGCGCAAGAGTAAAGGAGAGCACTGCGAAGCAGGTCAAGGGGGAGGCGTTTTGGGGTGCCCCGACTACTTTGCTGGTGTAGGAACAGATGTACGCCATTGCCGGATTCTGGTTCAGACTGAAAGGTCATGTTTTAAGCTATCTCTGCACTGTAAATACTATACTTTAAAGACAAACTGGACTCAAGTGGAGTTACTCTAGAGTAGCCACAACGACCCTCTGACAGCTGTCAAATATGTTTAGTCAATGGCCAGTTCCTGCGCAATGTGTCGGTGGCTCCTGTATCCCCACTTTCCAAACCTCGAGCGAATGAAGGAGCTCCTGGTGTAGAAGGAAGAACTGAAATGCTGAGCGCCAGAGACGTCAACGCAGCGCAGCACTTTTGCGAGCCTCTATTCAGATTATTAAAAGACTGTGACTGTATCTATGGAAACATAAAGAGGGAAGCTTTGGCTTTTCAAAAATGTTCAAGGATTTTTTAAAAATACATTTTTTTTGTCGTATTCTTTTTAATTAATAATAATAATAAAAAACCCAGCACTGATGTCATGGTAGGTGACCTTGTAGTATGAGCAGGTAAGGTGGGAAGGAGAAGGGATGGCAGATGGAACCAGATCCATATAAAACGTGACTCTCATACCAATTGAACATATTGCATAAGGCAGTTGGTGTGTCTGCCATATGATAGCCTCTAGTGGGAGTGGTATGTGCAGTGTAAGGCTGTCCCCCAAACCAAAAATTGTTCTAGACACCCGAGGACTTTAAGTGGGGTGTGTCACTCTCTTCGTTGCTGCTGTCACCAACCGTTTTCTCTCCTGCCTGCTAACCCTTGATCCGTTCCCGCTCACTCCCATCTGTGTTATGTGGCTTGGCGACCTGCTCCAGCTGCTCAGCCAGGCAGATTATTTCGCAGCAATGACAGAGATCAAGAATGGAGGACACCAAAAGTTTCATTTATCATCCAGGGATCAGAAGAACTCAGTCTAACTCTCTTTGTGCTCTTATCATTGCAGCCACAGTTTGGTGCCATGGGAGTTGTTCTGTTGGGTTCCGAAACTGCTGGGAGCCGTTATCGGCAGATTCGGGGAGAATTGTCACCGGGGTGCCAACTTGAATAAAATATTGTGGGGGTCAAGGTAAGCCCTGCCCCACATAATTCACCACAAGAAGTGATGCACAAACACCAGTTGAATGGCAGTGCCCATTATTATTATTATTTGGGGGGTCTGGCCCCTTCAAATATTTTATTGGGGGGCTGAAAGGACCTTGGCCCCCAGGAGTTGGCTCCTATGATTGAAACCAATATATGGATGATTTGAAAGAGTCATCTGTTGAAAGTTTACATGGTTTAAAGCGCTGCTTAAAGATTTTCTGTTTTACAATTTAAAGTACTCATTTTGACATCCTTAAAATATCAATGACTTCCCTTCTTCTCTTTCCATGGTTCATTTTACATATCATAAATCCCTGCATATTTTACATAAACTAAACCATTCAGTATTCCATTATTACATCCATCAAAACTTATTTACACTGTTGAATTTATCTTAATGCTGCCAAGTGTTTTCAGCTGTCCACAGTTATTTCCCATATATTCAATAAAAAATTTCCAATCTTCTCTAAACGTATGTTCTTCTTGTTCTCTTATTCCATATGTTAAGTCTGCAAGCTGCACATATTCTGTCAACTTGAGTTGCCATTCTTCTTTGGTTGGGACCTCGCTCACGTTCCATTTTTGAGCCAACAAAACACGGACCGCAGTAGTAGCATACATAATTAACTTTTTTTGACACCTGGGAATTGCAGTCTGAATTATTCCCAACAGAAAGGACTCTGGGTGTTTTTGAGGAAAGAACTTTTAAACGTGTCCCCCCCCCAATTAATTATGGATCATTTCCCAATACTCTTTTACCCTTTTACAAGTCCACCACATAGGAGCAGATCACTTGGTCACAGTCTTTTCTATTATGGAGAAGGAGATATATCTTTAAATTATAGCAATTGCTTTCAGATATCTAGCTAGTTAGCTACCATCTCTTAGCTTCCTCTCATGCTCTTAAGAGCTGTTTATTGGCCCAAGATTTAGGAATTGATACACTACAGTATTATCTTCATTCAGTGTAACTTGGTTTTGGTTAAACATCATAAAAAGCAATCCCATGATACCTTTCAAAGCTCTATGTTTGCCGCTCTTCCATTTAATAGTTGACGAGCTCTCTTGCTAAACAGCTTGGAGCATATTTAGCTGTAAAGTGGGCAGTTAATCTGTCAACAATTCATCGGCCTGCTTTCCTCTATTGGGTGCTGGCACATTAGAAAACACACATAGTGATTTAGCAAGGAATGTAAGTAAATGTCTAAGCTCTATTGATTTCCTGTTAATCCCACTCTACTAGCCTAAATGGGGGGATGTGCTTACATTTAAAAATAAAATAAAAACCACTCTATTACAAACACTCTCCGCTTAATAATGGAGGTATTTTAAAGTGACGACTTACTAGAAATAGGAATAGCTGCGCTTGTAGAACTTCCAGCTATACATGGGAAGCAACTGCACAGATTGGAGTGGTGCTAACATGCTCACCCACACATGATAATTTGACCAGATTTTGAATTTTTGATGAGAGCTTAAAGCACGTGAAAAGTAACAGGAAGCCAGATTGCCTTGTTTAGTTGTTCCAAACCCCTTCCTCAATAAATAAATAAAGCACTGCAACTCTGGACATTTATTTACACAGGGGGTAAGTCTTGCAGAATCAGGATGTAAAAACATGTATTAATGTAAAAACATCTGACATTATCATGTGAGTTTGGCAACAGTTTCTCCAGAATGGGAACTTTAATATATTAAACCACAATCCCTCTGTTCTGCAGGAGAGGGCATCCTGCAGATAACTATCCGGTCAGGAGATGTTAGATGTTAGAATTGGGTCTTTCGTGTGCAGGGGTGTAGCAAAGGGGGATGCGGTAGGTGCTGTCTGCCCTGGGTGCCCCACTGAGGGGGGTGACAAAATGGCGGGCGGCACTCACCGCATACCTGCCAAGTTGCTGTCAGAGAAATAAGGGACCAGGCCAGAAGCAGTAGACCAGAAGTAGCGCTGCCGCCATTTTGGAACTGGGCGGAGCATGCTCAGAAGTGACTTTTGATGCTGCTTTGCCCAGTTCCAAAATGGCCGCCGCGCCAGAAGTCGCACTGCAGCCATTTTGGAACTGGGCAGAGCAGCATCAAAAGTCGCTTCTGAGCATGCTCCGCCCAGTTCCAAAATGGCCGCCGCACCAGAATAAACTGGGAAATAACAAAAAAAATCCATTTTTTCAGCTAGGAATACGGGAGACTTGGCAGCTATGAGTCACCGCAGGGCCTGCAGTGCACCTGAGCCACATGTCTTGAGTGCCTGCAGGCTCCACACTGTCCGCCTGCTGCCTCCCCCCCAGCTGAAGGGCGGCTGAGGCCCTGTGGCACGCCCTGTCCCTATGTGTGCCATGTGTCCCGTCCCTATAGGTGCCATGGGTCCAGTCCCTATGAGTGGTTTGCCCTGCCTCTGGACACGCTGCCCCAGCTGCCCAAGAGGCTTCCTCCGCTGCTGGTCGTGTGTTGGCACTGTCATTGGAACTCTCCCCTATAATATATCCAAGAGGCAACTCTATTGTTTTTGGCACCAGTTAAGGATGCTCCTCTTTCAACAAGGCTTCCCAGTTGGAATCTGTACTGAGTTTGGTTTATTTGTGCTCTCTCTCTCTCTTTCTCTCCAATACTTTCTAACATTTCTCTGATGAAAATATGGGTGTCATATTCCATCATCATCATCATCATCATCATCATCATCATCATCATCATCATCCTTTTATTATTTATACCCTGCCCATTTGACTGGGTTGCCCCAGCCACTCTGGGTGTGTTCCAACATATATAAAAAACATTATAAAACATTAAACATTAAAAAAAAACCTCCATATACAGGGCTGCCTTCAGACGTCTTCTAAACGTTGCATAGTTACTTTTCCCCTTGGCTGGGGTGGGGTCGCATGACTCCATGCCCTTCAACATTTCTCCGATTAAAATAGGGACGTCCAAAGGAAAAGCAGGACATTCCAGTATCAAATCAGAAACTAGGACGGCTTCTATAAATCTGGGACTGTCCCTGGAAGATAGAAACACTTGGAGGGTATGCTGTCTTATCTAGATTTGCTTTGTTATTTGTTTTAACTGTTTCTGTACACAATTGCATTTATTTATTTATTTTTTTGCACAGTGATGATGATTTGTGCTCTTAATGCTTTCAGGGTGGTCACACGCAGCCCCGGCTTCAATACTGCAAATGTTTAGCTTCCACTCAGTGCATATCCCATAGCTTCCAGCTAAAACTCCACAACTTTTTATACTGCCAATGTCCTAGTTTGTTCTTGTCCTGCTTTTGTTGCATTAGAGCCCCTCCGGGCAGCGATAATCTGGTAGCACTGGGAAAACATCGCAGAGCAAACTGAAGCAGAATCAATCTACCATTAGCACGCTTATAATGGTGCTAAGAGCATGTCACAGAATGCACCTGCAATAAAACACCAGCCTGGAGAGGTCTATGTGGAGAAGTTCCCCTTTTCAAAAAGGGGGAAAGAGAGGACCCAAACAATTACCGCCCAGTCAGCCTGACATCAATACCAGGAAAGATTCTAGAGCAGATCATTAGTGAGCACCTAGAAAGGAACGCTGTGATCACTAAAAGTCAGCATGGGTTTCTGAAAAATAGGTCATGTCAGACTAATCTGATCTCATTTTTTGATAGAATTACAAGCCTGGTAGATGAAGGGAATGCTGTGGATATAGCCTATCTTGACTTCAGCAAGGCCTTTGACAAGTTGCCCCATGATATTCTTGTAAAGAAGCTGGTAAAATGCGGGCTAGACAATGCTACCATTCAGTAGATTTGTAACTGGCTGACTGACCGAACCCAAAGGGTGCTCATCAATGGCTCCTCCTCATCCTGGAGAGAAATGACTAGTGGGGTGCCACAGGGTTCTGTCTTGGGCCCAGTCTTATTCAACATCATTTGCGGGTGACTAATGGGTTTTAAATAAGGAATTATAACCTGCTTTTGGTGGAGAAACTCAACACAACTATTTAAAACTTCAGTGCTATTTAAAACTTCAGTGGTCCACATGATGCTTGCAAACCATTTCAAAACCAGCCCTTGCACTGCATTGTTGCAACCGAGGCAAAACGTGATGAACAAGTGTAATAAAACTGTCCTCCTGTACCTGTTTTTGTTGGAAATGCATCAGATGCCTGACTTCAGCAGCACATCTGGCTAGAACATCTGCCCCCAGGAGTTTGGCTTTGGGGAGCATTTGTCCTTGCACAGAAGGAAGCCTTGGATTTCTTTGGCTGGAAAGCTTATTGGAGAGGACAGTATTCATTCCTGGATTTCTGCAGTCTTTGCCTTGAAACGAGCTTCTAAGACAACAGTAATTGCAATCTTTTGGTTGGTTATCTTAACTCCAGAGAAAGGATCAAACACCTCAGTCAGTTCTTTTTAAAGAACATTTTGCTTCTGCTTCCTTAGCAGAATATTTGTGTTTATTTTCATGTTTCTGCTGCTGCAGGGATCTGTTTTGGATCTGGATAACTTATGATTCTCTCTCTCTCTCTCTCTCTCTCTCTCTCTCTCTCTCTCTCTCTCTCTCTCTCTCGATGTGATATGGGAGCAATGGCATTCAGGTTTGCTGGTGTGTTTAAACTGCATCCCCCCCATGCTTAACCTGTATACTTGTAGACTCAAATATGACAAAATGCCAAAGTCCTGCAGTAACCACCTTTTGAAGGAAAGGTGTTGTCTTATCTGGAGAAGTTGGCTGAGCATAACAGTACAGCATTTATTATTATTATTTCTCCTTATTGCACATTCCCAGGTTGACTATAGGAGCTATTGCAAACGAAAATGGTTCTGGTCCAGTCCCCAAGAGATGACTGTTCCATTTGAAAGTGACTTGTCTCTTCAGCTAGGGAAACTAAAAAAGAAAATACAGTGGTACCTCGGTTTAAGTACACAATTGGTTCCAGAAGTCTGTACTTAACCTGAAGCATACTTAACCTGAAGCAAACTTTCCCATTGAAAGTAATGGAAAGTGGATTAATATGTTCCAGACGGTCCATGGAGTACTTAAACTGAAGCGTACTTAACTTGAAGCGAACTTTCCCATTGAAAGTAATGGAAAGTGGATTAATCCGTTCTAGACGGGTCCGCGGAGTACTCAACCTGAAGCATACTGAACCCGAAGTATGAGTGTAATTGATTCTAGAAGTCTGTACTTAACCTGAAGCGAACTTTCCCATTGAAAAGAATGGATAGAGGATTAATCCATTCCAGATGGTCCGCAGAGTACTCAACCTGAAACGTACTTAACCCAAAGTATGAGTGTAATTGGTTCTGGAAGTCCGTACTTAACCTGAAGCGAACTTTCCCATTGAAAGTAATGGAAAGTGGATTAATCCATTCCAGACAGGTCCGCGGAGTACTTAAAACTAAAAGTACTCAAACCGAAGCGTACTTAAACAGAGGTATGACTGTATTGAATGGGAATCTAATGTAGACATCATTTAACATTAGTTTGCTTTTTTGGGATGCTAGTTGCTTGTTTGTTTAGAGCTTCAGAAAACGGAATTTAAAGGTCTTGAACCCAGAACCACAACATGAAAGCTGAAGAGGAGGACGATGTACTGGATGAAACCATTTATTACTGTAGTATAAAAGTTTAAGAGGTAATTAGACTGCAGTTGAAACTGACACAGCAGCATCTACAGCTGCAATATTTTCAAAAGGAATACTGTGTTCTGATCCTATCCACTCCAGTGTTCTTGCATCTGCTAACGGGAAGAACCAGAAGGTTTAGTAACTCCCTGTGTTACTAAATTATGTTCTTACCTTTAGGGGGGGGGAAACAGCTGGTGATTCAGTAACAGAAATGTATTCATAGCTGAGCTAATTACTCTGGGCACTTGAACATGCAGGCTTCACCAAATAATCGTGGTTTGTGGAAGTGTCTCTCTGCTGAAAAATAAAACCTGTTCTCCACAGGTGCAGAATAATTCTTACATAAATACACAGGAAAAAACTGTAGTCACTCATAAAAGTGGGTGGTTGCAAAGTATATCTACCTTTTTTTTAAAAAAAAACCCAAACAATATTCTAGATGCCCAGTCTTTAGCGAGAGGAGGGTTATTATTCAAAATTCCCAGCATGGGATTTTCAAATAAAAATTGGGGGCAGTACAGTACAGATACTAATACAGAAAAACAATTTAAGACTTTGGCAAGCGCCAACATTGGTTGGTTGGTGGGTGGGTGTTACATTAGGTTGGCTTCTAGAGATGATATATAATGAAGTCATACTCGGGAGTAGACCCACTGAAATCAATGAAATAGGAGCGAAGGTCTGCTCATACGGTAAGTGCACCATTTAGAGGAGAAAAGAGCGATATTTTTTTTCCAGAATCTGCTGTCTCTCGCCCTAGCCCATCCTTGGTTGGCAATCCCCTGGAACTGCATGGCTCTCCATCCTTTCCGCAAACAGAAAGGTAATTCTGGATCAATTCCAATGTATTTGTTAATTATTAAGTCCACCCCCCTCACATGGACAATCTAGTGAGAAAACTTAGAAGACTAGCACATTTTTCATGGCGCAAACTTTTCACAGGCGCAGTCGTCAAATGGACTGTGAAAATCTCTGCCATGATAAGTGCATCAAGTCTTTAATTTGCTTTGGCACTTTCATTACTGAGCAGATCAAGGTTCAGAAGGCACTTGGAATACTGAAAATAGAAAAAAGAAGAAGAAGAAAGCCAGTAGTTACGTTTTACAACTCTGTTTAAAGGGCTGGGAGCAGGCTAGTATCCAAACAGATGAAGCCGGTTGCTAGAAACCGCAGGAGCATAATCTGATTGGCCGCTTTGAGAACAGGATGCTAAACTAGCCGGGCTCACTGACTTCATCCAGCGGTTTCTTTTCACGTTTATGCCTCCAACAGTGACTCAAGTGCCCCGCTTTAAAATCAAACAATATTTCCTGTGACACAAACTAAAAAGTAAATAAATAAACTGTACTTTCAATTCTGCGGAAAATCACGACGGTGCAACTCAGCATCTTATCTGCTTGGATGTGGGAGAAGCTTCACCTGCATTTTATAATCATGTTTACCCGGAAGCGAGTCCGACTGAAATCAGCTTAGGTAGAAGAGCTTGGGGGTGGGGGGCTCATTTACCAGGAGTAAAGTATTGAGCGTCAACTCTGGGAGTGTCGACTTGATTCTGTCCAAACTAAGCCTATTAGAGCAGAATATACATCAGGAGGTTTAGTTTGGTCAGAATCAAGTGCACACTTGCAGAGTTAAAGCTAAATACCGTACTTTTCCGTGTATAACACGCCCCGGTGCATAACACGTCCCCTATTTTGGGGGACTCAAAATTAAGAAAATGGGGAGGGGGAATTCCCCAAAATTGTTGAGATTTATTGGGGGGGGATTGCCAACAGTTGTTGAGCTTTTGGGGGGGGGGGACACAGAGTTGTTGAGCTTTTTTTCGAAAAAAGCATCAAATCACCCGCCCAATTGCCACAGCAACAGCCAATCAACAACAGCCGTTGCAGCAGCCACCAATAAGAATCTCGAACTCATGGCAGCAACCAATCCCACAGCCCCATAATGTACTACCCATGTATAAGACGACCCCTAATTCTGAACATGATTTTTTAATTAAAAAAACCATAGTCTTAAACACGGAAAAGTACGGTACGTCACTTCTCATAAATAAGCCGCCATAGCTGCGAGAGGGCCATGAAAATTTGTGTCTTCAGCTTTTTAGACTCGTCTGCCCATGTACTATCCGAAACCAAAGGGCATTGGTTGCCAGGTGTGACATATGTTGGCATGATTTTCAGCTCTCCTAGCTCACTAAGGTGGCCATTGAAGAAAGTCTTGCTTGTGTCGGCTCTCAGCTGCTGCAGTCCATAGCAAGCAATCTTGTGTACGCACTGCCACCTTCTGGTTACAGTTGCCTGTACATCACGAAAGACAAACAGCAGCGCATCGCTCTTCTGAGCACTTGCAGGGATGTTTCCAGTGTCAAAACCTGAGCATGGCGGCTTAGCACTCGCAACTGGCGGACCGCAAGTGGGGAGGCAACACAGACAAGGTCCCTTCCACCCTTTGACTGCCAAGCACTGAAGCCATCGTGCTTGCTCACAACCATTTGAGCGCTCTTCAAAAGCGGCTTAGAAACCGGGATGTAATGCGGAACATTCTAGAATGTAGGTGGGCTAAGAAGACTGAACTTCTTCCAACTCCTATGTTAACACCCACTGAATTCTGGACAAAGCTCACTAACTACAATAACCAGAGGTAAGATAGTTGTTCAGACCACAATTTTCCTTCCCCCGGGGAAGGAAAAAGAGAGACAGCTGTTTTAGTCTTTCTGTGCTGCTGAGTAGTCTATATACCTGCAGTACCGCAAGTGGAAATTAATAGTGTTCCTTTTCAGCACAAGAAAAGACTGTTTTGTAGACAAAGGTTGGGAGGATTGAATGGGAGAAGGGGTAGGGGGGGGGAAGCTACAGTTCCTCCGCTACTGATCAAGTCTCAAGTCCAGGAAAAGAAAAGCTCTCAGTGAGCATATCACTCATGGAACAAGCGTCTCCTCCCCTGTTACAAATGAGCACTTGGGATGCTTCGTAACATTCTTGTAGCATTTGAGGAGATGAAAGCTGTGTCCACGAAGCCTGATGTTCTCCTTTTTCCTCTTCGAGGAAGCATGATCTAATACTTCCATTGCCGCTGCTTCAGTTTGAATTCATTCCACGGCTCAGAGTTCATCCTGATTGTTGGAAAGGGACAAAGAGAGGGAGGAAAAGAAATTAAAATGACGCAGTAAACTACGGAGAAATGTTCCTTTCATGTTTGCGTGAAGCAGGTTTCGCCAACCCAGGAGTTTTGGACTGCAATTCCTATCATTCCTGACCACCAGCTGTGCAGGCTGAGAGTCATAGCCTAACAGAATTGGGAGAGGCTGTCATAAAGGATTGCCTTGGGAATATTAGAATAATTTGCCGCCACTGCCATGCAGTGCCAGATAAGCAAGATATTTCATATATAGGGACCTATATTTTCTCGAAGAAGGTCTTAACGTTGTACAGCCATAAAGTACGGGTATCTCCAAATTTGCTCTCCTCCTTTGGACTCCATGCCATGACACTGATTCTACCTTTCCTCAAGATGTTGGGGAGTGATACAGTACCACCAAGCACGGAAGGGAGGAGGTCAGCTACCAAATACCCTGGGGTAGACCGACGTTGCAATTTAGCTACTTGCTTGCCACAGCACATAGTCATTCAGCATCAAAACATCTCTTGTCAATTGCTGCGGATCCTTAGAAGTACAGTCGTACCTTGTTTGTTGAACGCCTTGGTACTCGGACGTTGTGGCTCCTGAAGCCCGCAAATGTGGAAGGGAGTGTTCTGGTTAGCGAATGTTTTTTGGAAGCTGAACGTCTGACGCAGCTTCCGATTGAGTGCAGGAAGCTCCTGCAGCCAATCAGAAGCCACGCTTTGGTTTGCGAACTGTTCCGGGGTCAAACGGACACCCGGAACGGATTATGTTTGACAACCAAGGTACCACTGTATTTGAAATGCTTCTATCTCGTCAAACTCAAATGCAAGAGTAGAGATGGTATTGCTGTTGCACACCTAATTTCAGATGGCTGTCTCCTACAGTAGTTTTATGTTTCCACTCCGATAAGACAGCGGCACCTGACAGTCACTGATTCCCCCTCCCCACCTATGGCCCCCTTCGTCCCATATCCCACATACTGTTCCAGAAGGTCTCTCCAATTCTCAGGATCATCTTTTGGGGAGGTGACACAGTGGGTAGGTGAAGCAATCGCAACAAATCCACCATTGCAGTGTTTCTCAACCAGTGTGCCTCCAGATGTTTTGGGACTACAACTCCCATCATCCCTAGCTAGCAAGACCAGTGGTCAGGAATGATGGGAGTTGTAGTCCCAAAACATCTGGAGGCACACTGGTTGGGAAACACTGCACCATTGGGTGCAAACCATGAACACAAATAGCCAGAGGAGAAATATGCTAAAATATCTGTGTCAAATTCAACCGTGGGGAAAAAGGAAACTCACCTTGTTTCTGGAAGATTTTCCCCTCTTTTTCTTAATATCTTCTACTTTCTCCATCAGGAGTTCGGCTATGGCTTTTGCATCATGGCTGTCTATGTGCTCCCCAAATGCATTTTTCTTAAAAACAAACAAACAAACAAACAAACAAACAAACAAACAAACAAACAAACACAGAGGTAAGGTAAGGTCTCAGCTGGCGTACCAGATCGAGCTGGTAGACAGTCGCCCTGGACACAAAATTGACCTGCACCTCAATGGACAGCTGTGAGTCCAAAATGACTACCAAAATACACCCCTTCTTGCGAGCATAGCATGTGCTCCACGACAGAACTGCACCCCTTCCCGCATCATAGTTGACATGATGGAGATTTCTGTGCTTTTACCTTTGCTCCTTGGTAAGGATAGAACTTCACTGTTGGATAGGCTCTGATGCCAGCAGATTGACAGGTCTGGGCGTAAGCCTGGCAGTCAACTTTCCCAGCTTTCACTTTCCCTTTAACAGCCTTAAAAATTGAGGAGGAAGGAGTTAGTGCTGTAGAGTGGAAGTGGAAAGGGCCGGTGAGGGGGAGAAAGGGGTCTTTTGTGTTTTTAAAGAAAGATGTTGAGGTTCCAGAGTGACGACCGTCCATACAAGCAGAGGAAAAATTTAGCCTCTCGGATGAAGGAAACAACTGATGTCAGGACGAAGTATCCAAGCAAGATTCCGATTATCCTTGAGCGTTACCAGAAGGAGAGGACACTCCCTCCGTTGGGCCGGGTCAAATTCCTGGTTTCAGGGGATCTATCTATGTCTCAGTTTGTCTACAGTCTGAGGGCCCGCCTGTCCCTGACAGCCACTCAAGCCTTCTACCTGCTGGTGGACAACAAGAGCCTGCCCTGCCTGAGCCTGACTGTCTCGGAGGTCTACGCAGCCCACAAAGATGACGACGGCTTCCTCTACATTATCTATGCATCTCAAGATACGTTTGGTGATGTCGGCCCATGAGCCCAATCCGAGGAAGGCCTCTGCAGTCTCCCCCCTCCTCCCTTTCTCTTTGAGGCATAGTTATCACGACATGGATTTTTAAACTGCTTTTGTGTAAGAGTGGCATGGGAGAAGAGTATTCACCATCGGGCAGGCTCTGCTTTATTGTCATTATCCCTGAAGCAACTGAACTACCTTCTATGTTGTATCTGCCTGAAAAGGCGCCCAGGTGACAGGGTGTGTTTAAGGGTCATGTACTTTCTTAACCAACTCTGCAGGGCCATTACTTTAACCCACTGCCAGCTTATTCTTTTAAACTAATTTGTTCCCTCATCTCTTTAGACGAATATAGACATAGATACAAAAAAGAGCACCACTAATATTGCACAGGAAACTATTGTCTGGTTTTCTTTCTTATTTTAAACAAAGCCGATTGGCCTAATGGGGATCTGGAGGGTTCCACGAGTGGAAATTTTAACCGCACAGCTGTTTTTGTTACTTCATCTTTCTTCCCCCTTTTAAATTTTTTTAAAAAAAAAAAAAAAAAAATTGAGGAGGAAGAGGAGACAGGAGTTAAAGCTCATTGCTAAAAAAATAAATTGGGGGGGGCACCCACATCTACTTCCATGATTGGCAACTAGTTTCATAGTGAGATACTCTGAGAAAGTGGATGTCAAATCCACAAGGCAGGGGCTGTCAAGGTTTTGGGGCCCATATAAACCCATGCGCAAACTGGAGACATTGTCCAAAGAATCATAGAATCATAGAGTTGGAAACCAAGCACACACAACTTCTTTTATATGGGTTACAGCTTTACGTGGGGTTCGAAAGCAAATAAAAATGCAAGTAGATAAATAGGAACCGCTATAGCGGGAAGGTAAACGGCGTTTCCATGTGCTGCTCTGGTTTGCCAGAAGTGGCTTTGTCATGCTGGCCACGTGACCTGGAAGCTATACGCTGGCTCCCTCAGCCAATAATGTGAGATGAGCGCGCAACCCCAGAGTCGGTCACGACTGGACCTAATGGTCAGGGGTCCCTTTACCTTTACCTTTGAAGGTGACCCGGAAACTGCAATTAATCCAGAATGCGGCAGCTAGACTAGTGACTGGGAGTGGCCACCGGGACCACATAACACCGGTCCTGAGAGATCTACACCGGCTCCCAGTACGTTTCCGAGCACAATTCAAAGTGTTGGTACTGACCTTTAAAGCCCTAAACGGCCTCGGTCCTGTATACCTGAAGGAGTGTCTCCACCCCCACCGTTCAGCCCGGACACTGAGATCCAGCACCGAGGGCCTTCTGGTGGTTCCCTCATTGCGAGAAGTGAGGTTACAGGGAACCAGACAGAGGGCCTTCTCGGTAGTGGCACCTGCCCTGTGGAACGCCCTCCCAGCAGATGTCAAGGCAATAAGTAACTATTTTACTTTTAGAAGACAACTGAAGACGGCCCTGTTTAGGGAAGTTTTTAATGTTTGATGCTGTATTGTTTTTAATATTCGGTTGGAAGCCGCCCAGAGTGGCTGGGGAAACCCAGCCAGATGGGCGGGGTATAAATAATAAATTATTTTTATTATTATAGTAGAATGGCCCTCTCAAGCCTTAATTTCAGTGGAGGGAGAAAACCCTTCAGGTGCCACAGAAGGCCTCACTGGGCATGTGTAGGGCTGCCATGCATCCGAGTTTTCCCAGATACGTCCAGGAATCAGGCAGCCATTTTTGCGTCTGGGCAGATTTTGGGCGAATCGTTCAGAAAATACTAATAATAACCCAAGAGGAAGAAAAAAGCTCAGCAACTTTGCCCAGATTTTCACCTGGGGGAATATGGCAACCCCAGGCATTGTGTGCAGGGGCCACCCTGGCCGCAATGCATCTAAAATAGCTCGGAGCGAAAAAAGGAGAGCACTGAACCGACAGTGACTTGCCATTCCAGGAAGATCAGGCCGTTTACCTTAGCTAGGATCTCAAATTCCGGAGCAAAATTTTGGCAAGGGCCGCACCAGGGAGCATAAAAGTCGACGACCCAATGCTCTTTCCCGTTCAGAACTTTGTCGGTGAAGCTCTGAGGTGTCAGATCCAGAGACACCCGAGGTAAATACCTTTGGAAAGGGAAAAAGAAAAGACGGAACTTGGGATTTCAGAGTCCCACAAACAATTCTTCCCAGAACTAGTGGCCTGTCACCAGGAAAGGTCCTGTTTGTGCCTTCTATTCACTGTTATCATCAACACCTGAGTGGAGGAGGCCTATTGAATAGTTTCTCCCCTCGCGTCCAAATATAGGATTGCAAAGGTCTGAAGAGCATTTCGGGGGGGGGGGGCTTCATGCATACAGCCTTCAACACAATCCGAACGTGAGACAGTCAGTGCAACAGCATAGATGGTGGGGGTGGGGAAGGTGGAGCTCACCTACATGCATGGCCCTACAGCCCCCTACATTGATTATTCTATGTGAGCCCCCCCCCCCCCCCGCAAAAATTATACTGTGAATAAAATTTTGAGGCAGACACTCACCCTAGCGCCCATCTTCTCAGCGAATGTGCATCTCTGTTCCAGCCGTTGTAGCTACTGTTAAAAACAGAAGTATAAAAGCAAAAGACTAATCAAAATGGGCAGAAAGAGGCAACACTTCTGTAGTGCACTTTCTGTTCATTGGGTATTGATATTTAGCTGGGCACTGTATTCTCTATTTCAGCTGAAAGATTTTTCCCTGAAAATAGCCACATGGGGCAGGATTCATCTCATGGGCGCTGCCAGCGGTAGCCCTGAGCAAGGACTTCCACTTGCACGATGCCGTTTCCCACCACACGTAACACGCCCCCCCCCAAATAGACTCGGGGTCAGGGGAACCCCCAGGACAGCGCATAGGCAGATGAGGAGGAGGAGGAGGAGGAGGAGGGGAGATTCTTCTATCTGGCGAGGTGAAATGCTTGCTCAGGCGGAACATATGCCATAGCACAACAATGAATTCCATTTCAAATCTGGCGTGAGATTTCACGCATGCTTTCCTCCACAGGAATAATTCCGTTGGCAGGAAATGACATGCTGTAACCAAAACGAAAAGCTTTAAAACACCCCAAACACACCAATATTAGAAGAGATAAAGATGATAGGATATCAATTATCAAATGAGCCCATTCACTATACAGTCGTACCTTGGATCCTGAAAGCCTTGGTACTCAGACGTTTTGGCTCCCGAACGCCGCAAACCCGGAAGTGATTGCTGCGGTTTGCGAACGTTCTTTGGAACCCGAATGTCCGACTGGCCTTCTGTGGCTTCCGATTGGCTGCAGGAGCTTCCTGCAGCCAATCAGAAGCTGCACTTGGTTTCTGAATGTTTTGGAAGTCGGATGGACTTCCAGAACGGATTCTGTTCGACTTCCAAGGTATGACTGTATAGAGAACAACGGTTAATAAGGGGTGGGTAGAACTACTCCTAAAAACATATATTATTTGGGTAAACTGAAGACGCAATTGTCCCAGGAGATCAAGAAATGGTTACCCATCTTTTAACAGCAGCCTATATGATTATAGCGCAGAATTGGAAATACTCGGAAACATCTACGTTAAAAAATGGGTTATATAAATTTAGGATATTGCTTCAATGTTCAGATGAACAGGCAAGTTAGAAAGGGTGGCAATACTCCTGTTGCTTATTGGAGTAACTGGAATGCAAGACAATATTAATTCATCCACGCTTTTGGAAGGCATCTAATATTTGTATCAATAACGTTCTCAGGTAAAATGTAATGGTAAATTATTAAAAGTAATTGAAAATTTAACAATTCTAGCTATGAATAAAAAAGTGTAAAATCAGGTGAGTAAAAAGTCAATTTTAAATAAATAAGTAAAGAACACCTTATGATAATAAAAAATACAGCCCCCCCCCAGGTTATAACTTGTACTTTCTGATAGTTTAAACGTTAAAAAAAGGGGGGGTTGTCAGATTTTGGTACAGAGGGAACTCCTGATTTAGTCTAGTCTGATTATCAGATCCATAGCTCTATTACATCACATAACAGGCATGGTTTTCAATAAGAATTTAAGAACAAATCCAAGCACTTGCATTACTCACTAGTACTGATAAGATGAAGCTGATTTTTGCGGGAAAAGTCTTATTTCAGGATAACCTTGAATGCTTTCTTGATGACAAAGGGAGAAATATTTTTGGCAGTCCACGCTACCGACTGAAACCAGCCCATTCAGCAACTGAAATAGAGAAGCAATGATTCAATTAAAATGGCAAAACCTAGTGCAATAAAAGACCCCTCCAGAGTAAAAATAAAAATCCTGTACTGATCATTGGGTATGCATGCTAGGGGTACGTGTGTCTCAGTATCGCAAAATGAAAACGAACAAGGAACTAAGCGTTTAGTAATCAGGTGAGCATGATTGACACTGGGCACTGAAAAGAAGTGATTGCTTGGTTTTACCCTGGCCATCCTCTTCCATTCGGGCATTAAGGCTTGGCAAGGACCACACCACGGAGCATAGAAATCAACCATCCAGATTTCGTTAGCCTTCTTTTTCTTCACCAACTCACTGAAGGTCTCGGGTGTGAGAGAAACTACTGACGGGTTCATGAGATCCTATAGCACAGAGAAGAGGAAGGCTCACTTAGTGCTCTCAGAATTTATAGGAGGAACAGCTCAAGTCATATGCAATTTGTTTATAGCACTAACACACACACACACACACACGAGATTGCCGTACAGTGGTACCTCTATTTACGAATAACTCTACTTACGAATGTTTCTACTTACGAACGGAGCTCCATCCGCCATCTTGGATGCAGTTTAGATAGGATTTTTTCTGCTTACGAATTTTTAGATAGGGTTGCTTCGACTTACGAATTTCTTCTCCCAATGCATTCCTATGGGATTCGACTTACAATTTTTTTCGACTTACAGTGCGTTTTTGACTTTAGTGCGTTCGGAACGCATTAAATTCGTAAGTAGAGGTACCACTGTATTTCTGTAACTGCCATCTGTTTTAACTGAGTTGAGAATTTTATATTGTTGAAACCCAGCGTGTGACCTGCTGATGAAGAACTCCACTTTTGGCTTCAGCTCCAACTACTTTTTGACCCTGCCCATCACTGGAATGTAACCCCCCCCCCAAAAAAAGCTTGTGGACAGGGGAAAAAGGTTCCCCACCCCTGGCTGAAGGCAAGCAATGGGAAAACAAATCAGATACTGAGAATGGCTTACAAAATCATGGGATATGAACAAGTCAACTGAGGCTACATGACCCAGCTTCTGCAATGAACCTTTTTCAACTCTACACTATCCTTTCTGAAGTGAGGTGCCCAGAACTGTACACGGTATTCTAAATGCGGTCGCACCATGGATTTTTATAACGGCCCTTTTACATTGGTTGTTTTCTTTCCAATTCCTTTCCTGGTGTTCCCTAGCACGGAATTTGGCTTTTTCACAGCTGCCACACACAGGGTCGAAACCTTCATCGAGCTATCCGCTATGGTTAGTATGGTAGGTTTCCTTCAAACTTCCATTCAGGAACTCAAAGACCAAACAGCAACTTTTCGTGGCGCAACAGAACGTTCACAAAATTCAAAAATTACCTCAATAAACTCCAGGATCTGCTCAGAAGAGTGATGCCCCTCGTATTCGTGAGTGTGAGACTGGTTGAATACCACCGTTGTTGGGTAAGCTCTAATGTTGTGCTGCGAAAGATCAAGATGAAAACATCTTCAGAAATCACAGGGAGAGATCCCCCTTTAAGCCTCAACTGATTTCTGCCTTTTCATTTAGTATTTGGGCAGGTCAAGTTCTCAGGGCTAAAACCTAAGGGCAGATCCATAGCCTTCATACAAACCACATCCAAGGACTGCCCTTGAAGCTGACCCAGAAACTCCAGCGGGTGCAGAATGCCACAGCGAGGCTCCTCACGGGGTCCTTGCCGCGGGATCACATTCATCCAGTGCTTTACCAGCTGCATTGGCTCCCGGTGGAGTACAGGATCAGGTTTAAGGTGCTGGTTTTGAAAGCCCTATGCGGCTTAGGACCCTCATACCTACGGGACCGCCTCTCTTGGTATGCCCCGCGGAGGACCTTAAGGTCCACAAATAACAACATTCTGGAGATTCTGAGCCACAAGGTGGTTAGATTGGTCTCGCCTAGGGCCAGGGCCTTTTCAGTACTGGCCCCGACTTGGTGGAACGCTCTTTCACAGGAGACCAAGGCCCTGTGGAATTTGCCATCTTTCCGCAGGGCCTGCAAGACAGAGCTGTTCTGCCTGGCCTTTGGGTTGGATTCAGTCTGACCCCTGTGTTTTCCTCCCTCATGGTTTTGATTTATGGACTACTTAAAAAGAGGCTGCATTTTAAATTTTAGTATTGTATTTTAATCTGTATTTTAATCAATTGTTTTCTTTTCTTTCATGTCTTATTGTAATTTTATTGGTGTTAGCCGCCCTGAGCCTGGTTTTGACTGGGGAGGGTGGGGTATAAATAAATTATTATTATTATTATTATTATTATTATTATTATTATTATTATTATTTCAGGCACATAACTTCCTGGTAAGAATCTTGAGAACCATAGCTCCAGCACCCAGCACCCTTAACAAACTACAGTTCTCGGGATCCTTTGATGGAAGCCATGTGTGTTCAATGCGCTTTAAATGTATTGTGTGGATCTGCCCTTTAAAGGAAATCCCCGTTACCCCAATAATTGCAAAAAAACCAACAACCACAAACCTGTGTGGTATAGAGAAGGTTTGTGCAGCATAACAATGAGAGGGATGCTGGCTAGTGTTTTTAAGTTAAAAGTTGTACAGATTTCTGTTTCCCGTAATACAGTGATAATGGGCTGTATCTAATATTAGTCATACTCAGAGTAGGTCCGTGGAAATTTACGGGCAGGACTAATTTTAGGCCCATTAATTTCAATTATTCTAATCTGAACAGAACTTAGTTGGATAGCACCCTATGGTTTTTAATTCTTCTAAAGTGCCTTGCACTCATTTTTTTTAATATAGATATAAAGAGGTGAAATATAATATGATGCAAGGAAGGAATCCCCTCAGCTTTTTAGATCTCAAAACTCAGGCCTTTACTTTAAAAACAAGTCAGGTTTGTGGTAGGCTTTCCATACAATGGTGCCTGAAAATCTAGCTCTTTTTTGTGTCTCTTTAAACATTCAGAAGCCAGTCTTCTAAGTCAGCTCAAATTCCATGCCTGCTTCCTATTCTATGAACTTTTATTTGCAAGACTCCCAAGTTCATGGAGTTTCATGTCTGTGAGAGCTGAAAAGTATGCAGGAGTTAAAGGGGCAGCAGCGAACGGCTTACAAAGAAAGTTAACGTGATTTATAGGTGCCATGAGCCAGCACACACAGCGGGGATTTGGTATGACTTGCGGTCCAATTAATTTCCATCACTTTGACTGCAAAACAATTGGGATATCACTTTTCACAACTGGAACGAAGCTACGTTTATGTGGGGAAAGTATTTATACTTGCAGTTTACCATGTTGCAAATCCCTTCATGAACTGTACAGTCTAGTGTCCCAACTTTCAGTTGACCGTAGAGTTGCTTTGATGCTTTCCTCAGTTCCGGCAGCAAAGCTCGACAAGGGGGGCACCACTGAAGAGAGAGAGAGAGGAAAAACAACTACAACCACCAAGTATAAATTAGTTCTGTTTGTGGGGGACAGGAGGCGGGCAGGTGTGGGGGACTCCCTGGTCCTGAATGGGGTAACTGTGCCCCTGAAGGACCAGGTGCGCAGCCTGGGAGTCATTCTGGACTCACAGCTGTCCATGGAGGCGCAGGTCAATTCTGTGTCCAGAGCAGCTGTCTACCAGCTCCATCTGGTACGCAGGCTGAGACCCTACCTGCCCGCGGACTATGTCGCCAGAGTGGTGCATGCTCTAGTTATCTCTCGCTTGGACTACTGCAATGCGCTTTATGTGGGGCTACCTTTGAAGGTGACCCGGAAACTACAATTAATCCAGAATGCGGCAGCTAGACTGGTGACTGGGAGCAGCCGCCGAGACCACATAACACTGGTCTTGAAAGATCTACATTGACTCCCAGTACGTTTCCGAGTACAGTTCAAAGTGTTGGTGCTGACCTTTAAAGCCCTAAATGGCCTCGGTCCAGTATACCTGAAGGAGCGTCTCCACCCCCATCGTTCTGCTCGGACACTGAGGTCCAGACGGTTCCTTCTGGCGGTTCCCTTGTTGGGAGAAGCCAAGTTGCGGGGAACCAGGCAGAGGGCTTTCTCGGTGGTGGCGCTCGCCCTGTGGAACGCCCTTCTCTCAGATGTCAAAGAGAAAAACGGCTTAGAAGACATCTGAAGGCAGCCCTGTTTAGGGAGGCTTTTTAATGTTTAATAGATTGTTTTATTTCATTTTCTGTTGGAAGCCGCCCAGAGTGGCTGGGGAAACCCAGCCAGATGGGCGGGGTATAAATAATAAATTATTATTTCCTATGGCTCTCCCAGAAGGTGTCCTGGAATCTCCCTCTTCATCCCCAGAGAAGGAAGCAGAGAGGCACCAAAAGGGGTTTGCCCTTTCTAATTTCCCTCACTGCAAGGGCAGAAACCTCCAATCCCTCGCCACTCAGCTGGTGATCTGGCAGTGGTATTGTCAAAAGGGGTGTGTGCTAGGGGCTGAATCCCAAAAGAGGGGTGAAGGGAAGTATACCAACCCTGGAGATGATATAGCAATTTCCCTTCCTACTGGGACAAATAGGAGGAAAGAATTTGGGTCGGAAACACATCAGCCCACAAAAGAAGATGAAAGCCCCACAGAGAAACACCAACAGCCCACTTTCTGCCTTGCTGGTGTGAGCCCAGCATATTGGTGGGCTGGGTGGTTCCTGCCCTTCCAAGATTCTCCCCACAACCCTGGTAGGAGAGCTATATATTATCTTCTCCCCATAACAAACCAACAAAAAACCATTTTCTGACTAAACTATGACGAAGCTTAGGCTACAGACAGATGTAGGGTAAATGCCAATGTAACCTTCCTAATTACATGAGCAGTTCAGAAATTCCCGGAGGTTGTGAGCTCTTTCCATTGAGTTTTTCTAAAGAGATGGAACAGGTAGCTCTCGGGGATGCCTTAGATTAGGCATCCCCAAACTGCGGCCCTCCAGATGTTTCGGCCTACAACTCCCACGATCCCTAGCTAACAGGACCAGTGGTCAGGGATGATGGGAATTGTAGTCCAAAACATCTGGAGGGCCGAAGTTTGGGGATGCCTGCCTTAGATACAGGACACATGGTCTTGCGGCAGGGTGCTGATGATAGCCATCTTCAAATATCTAAAGGGCTGTCATATGGAAGAGGGAGCAAGCTTGTTTTCTCTCGTCCGGACTGGAGGAGCCAAATCAATTGCTTCAAGTTACAAGAAAGGAGATTCCAACTAAAGATTAGGAAGAATTTTCTGATGCCAAGAGCTGTTCCAGCAGTGGAACAGACTCCACTGTCTGTTGTGGACTCTCCTTCCTTGGATATTTTTAAGCAGGCGTTGGATGGCCATTCATCAGTGATGCTTTAGTTGAGAGTCCTGCAATACAGGTGGGGGTTTTTTAGACTAGATGATCCTCAGGATCCCTTCCAACTCTAAAATTCTATGATTCTATGGTTGGTTATGTCTTCCATTGTATCCCTTCCTCCTCCAATTCTAAGTGCCCTCTGCTTACCAGGTAACTATTTTAAAGCAGGAAACACTGCTGTTGCAAAATACTGTGGAATGAAACATTTCTACATGCCAGCCTAGAATTGGACTGGTCATGTTGTCCGGATGCCTTGCCTGATTATCATCTACCAAAGCAACTATTCTATTCCCAATGTAGTATAAACACAGGCAACTGGGAAAGACTGGCTACAAGCACTCCAATTGGAGAACAGCCTTTACCAAAGAGAGAGCCAGTGTGGTGTAGTGGTTAAGAGCGGTAGACTCGTAATCTGGGGAACCGGGTTCGCGTCTCCGCTCCTCCACATGCAGCTGCTGGGTGACCTTGGGCTACTTCTCTGAAGTCTCTCAGCCCCACTCACCTCACAGAGTGTTTGTTGTGTGTGTGTGTGGGGGGGGGGGAAGGGATAGGATGTTAGCCGCTTTGAGACTCCTTAGGGTAGTGATAAAGTGGGATATCAAATCCAAACTCTTCTTCTTCTTCTTCTACCAAAAGAGTCATGGACTTTAAAGATGCTCAAACTCAGGACGAAAAGGAGAAATGCACTAAGATGAAGGCATGTTTGGCAAACCCTCACTGTGATCAACTCCTGCCTGGAAAACTATGTCCCCTTTGTGGAAGGATGTGTGGATCCAGAATTGGCCTCCACAGTCACTTACGGACTCACTGTTAAGACCATGTTCATGGAAGACAATCTTACTCGGCTACGAATGATCACCAAAGAAGCAGCAGCTTTTAAAATACTTTCACAGTTATAATAGCACAGTGGGAGGAACCGCTACATTGTGAAGATGGACTTCCACTCATACAACAGGACTTCACCTTCTCCACCTCTCTCCCCTCAGCCCATTCTCGCCCCAAATCTGCTCCAGAACATCCCCCAACCCTTTGGAACAAATTCTGAAGGTGCACTGGAGATTGCAAGGCAAGGAAAGAAGGAAGGAAGGAAGGAAGGTGAAGTCCTTTTGTTCCATTCACAGCCAAATAGCTTTGGATGCAACACGGCCTACATCTCTATGGGAGAATGAGGTGCTGCAATAGTTACAGGTGCAAAGAAGTCGACAAGCCATGGTTCCTTCTCTTTGCCAGGAAAATTCTGAGGCCCAAGAGTGACGACATGGGAATTCACGCTTTCCTTGGCGAAAGCCACTATGTCGTACAGAATCTTCTTTCCTTCAAAAGAAAAAGAAAACAAAGCGTCCGTGAGGATTAGCTCCCTATTATTTGCTCAGTAAAGTAGGATGGAAAATAAGGGGAGGGGAGGACCAAAAAATGTACATATTTATTTTTCAGTCCAGTTTAACAGGCAATAGGGTTGTTGCATCCAACTAAGTCATACTTGGACTTAGACCCATTGAATTCACCATGGATTTCAGCAGGTCTAGTCCAAGGATGACTTTGCTGGGATTCAACCCAAAGGGCTGACCGAGTTTTACAAGATCTTTCCCCTCCCAAATGTGGCTTGGTATGTTTAAGTGGCAGTCAGCCATGTCAGATATTAATCACTCATACTTCAGAAATTCACAGGATTATCACAATAGAAATCGGCACTCTTTGTGAAAGGCAGAGGGGGATTTATTTCTTTACGAATTCATAAGCCACTCTGCATTTAAAGAACACCCAAGCAGTGTATAAAAACAGACTGCTAGTCATAAAGCAATGTTAAAAGCGTGAAGCTAGCAAGTATCAAAATTCTAGCATCAAAGGAGGGAGGAAAATAGAGGAAATATTGGGGGCGGGAAGTCAGCTTTAAAATTTATATAACATTTGTATTAATTTGTATCAATTTGGTCATAATTTGTTTTTGTTTTGTTTTGAACTATGGAAAAACCAATAAAAATAACTGGCCAAAAACCCCAAGCAAAATTCTGGCTCTGGAAAAATGAAAGAGCAAAACTCCCAACAGTATAGCACAGGGCAAAGCAAGGTAATTTGTTAGAAATTGATCAGAGTTGTACAGTGGTACCTCGGTTCGCGAACGAAATCCATTCTGGAAGCCCGTTCACCTTCTGAAACGTTTGGAAACTGAGGCGCAGCTTTCCATTGGTTGCAAGAGCTTCTTGCACTCAGCAGAAGCTGCGTCGCACGTTTGGGTTCCGAAAAACGTTAGAAAACGGAAACATTGACTTCTGGGTTTTCGGCTTTCAGGAGCCGAACCATACAATAATGGAGGCATTCGGGAACGGAGGTTCCACTGTGTGAGCAAGAATCCTTCAGGCTAAAAGTGTATCTAAGGGGCAGACATTACATGGGGATTGTTACAACCTGTAACTTTTCTACGCAAGAGTCACTTACCGTGGTGAATTTCATAGTCGTTTATTCCCCTTCCTTTAAAGACTACGACACACGGCTGGTAAACGTACAAATCATTACAAACGTTTGGGGCAGAAAGGCAGTCAAACTTGCCAACCTGTGAAATGAAAAGCCGTTTGTTGGTTACGACCCTAGGATAATTTATCCATTAAATATCACAAATGCATTTAAGGGTTTCATGAACGCTATTAAACCCGTCTATTCCCCCCCCCCATCGAAACAAAAATATAGCAACGTGGGTTAGGTCAGTGATGTGATACTTGGGGCCCTCTAGAGCAGGCACCCCCAAACTTCGTCCCTCCAGATGTTTTGGACTACAATTCCCATCATCCCTGACCACTGGTCCTGTTAGCTAGGGAACATGGGAGTTATAGGCCAAAACATCTGGAGGGCCGCAGTTTGGTGATGCCTGCTCTAGAAGTTGCTGAACTCCAGACTCCCATCAGCACCAGCCAGCACTGTTGTATTCCAACATCTGCATTCCAACATCTGTAATGCCACAAGTGTCCCAACAATAGCCTAGCCAGAAGGATGAGGTCTCAAGTGAAAGGAGACTACGTAGCTCTGCAGGTTGGGGGGAAGATATTGAGCCTGATCATATTCTTTTGAGACAAGTCCCCAGCTCCACCCCACCCATGTCCATCCATTTCACAGGTTCTCCTTATCTCACCTGAATATTTTCTGCTTTAAGGAGGTAGCTTAGTTTTTTAAGGTCATGGCCATCTGACTTGCCAGTCTCACCAAACTGAAAGAAGATCAGCCACCGGTGATGAGCAACGTGATCCTTAAAAAGGGAGGAGAAAAAGAAATTAAGAGGTAAAGACAAATCCATCCATCTGTTAGAAGAATAAGAAACTGGCTGGCTCACAGCTCTATAGAACTGCAGATTCTAATCAAAATCAAGCAAGAAAAGAGAGGGGGATCAAATAGATTCTTTGATTTTGCCCCAATTCAAATTGCTGAACTTCAGAATACAGCCGTACCTCGGAAGTCGAACGGAATCTGTTCCGGAAGTCGAACAGACTTCCAAAACGTTCAGGAACCAAGGCGTGCCTTCCGATTGGCTGCTGGAAGCTCCTGCAAACAACTGGAAGCCGCGGAAACCACGACAGATGTTCGGGTTCCAAAGAACGTTTGCAAACCTGGGACAATCGCTTCCGGGTTTGCAGCATTTGGGAGCCAAAACGTTCATCTCGCAAGGCATTCAACTTCTGAGATACGATTGTACTTGGGATGGCGTAAAACAACATTGATGTTTTGCTGTAGAGCTCCCTGTTATATCCCAGAAAATCCTCATGGCAAGATTGTGGTGAAATCAGAAACTAAAATATAATATATATGTATACACACACACAACAACAACAACAACAACAACAACAACAAAACAACAAACAAACAAACAAACACTCTGCCTTGTGGGACATCTTTGGCAGAAGAAAAGGCTGAGAAGTAAACCCTACACAAATCTGGAGTGGAGTCCCTAATATGTTTGCACACTTCCTTCTGGTAGCTCCTGTTGGTGCCAAACGTATTGCCCTGCTTTCCTTTGAACCACACCAGTGAGGCCGGTGTGTGTGTCTTGTAATCTGGACAGCCCAGCACCTCCATACCCACTGCCCAGGCTTGTTCCCCGGAGAGGTCACTTTGGTGCTGCTAATGCAGCAAAAACAATGCGGGAGGCAGGAGTTGTGAGTTACCAGTCTCTGCCGTCATATTTGGAGGACTATGGTTTCCTTTCTACTGTTCTGAACTAAGGTTCAGCATGACACCCAAATGCAGTCAAGATGAGAACGCTCTTTACCTGTAATGAAGATGCTGAGATCATTTGAAAATCTGGAAGGTGCTTCAGGACTTCCAAATATATCTCTCTTGTGTCCAAAGTGTTCAGGAACTAGAAGGAAAGGGAAATCGTCATGTGAGTTTTATCCTTTCTTGTGTTATATTTATAACACACTGCTTTATCCCCTACATACCCAACAGACCAGCGCATTCTGCAGGAGAGGGAATCCTGCAGAAACCATCCTATCAGGAGCTCTGTTTTGCATGATGTTAGAATCAGGCCTTTAGTGTAGTGGCACCTACCCTTTGGAACGCCCTCCCACCGCACGTCAAACAAGCGTCTTTGCTGTAATCTTATTGGTGCCTGCGAAAGAGATTCCTCTTTCCACAAGCCTTCTGAAATCTTTCCCCCAATTGGATCTGGGATTTGAACTGATTTCATTCACGTAGGCACTGTTTGTTGCAAACTGTTTCTCTATGTCTGATTGTTTTTTCAAGGGAATGTTTTATCTATGCAGTTGTTTTAGCTGTATATAAATGGCTTCATATATGCCGTTATATTGTACAGCACTTCGGGGTGCTTCACGGGGAAGTGATCAATAAATGAAATAAATAACAGAATTCCAGAAGCTTATCTCTGCGCTACCGTGAATGGCTTTGGAGGACGGCTTAAAAAGACGGAAGGAGTGCACAGAGAAGGAGAAGGAGGATTATGTCCTCATCTAGCCCAGTCTATTTCCGTCACTCTCCTATCCCTCAAAGCATCTCGTGCACTGCCTGGAATGACCCCGGGTAGGAGGAAAGTCTAGAAACAGCAGAACTGCTGCCAGCTACATGTTCCTCCTCATCTGCACCTTCAAACGGTTTCCGTATGGATGGAAGGGGCAAGCAGCTGCTAGACAGGCAGAGCAACCAGCACCGCTCAAGTTCTCCCCTGGAAGATGCCTGTTGCTGACTCCCTAGAAGAGGAAGGTGTCTTTTTCCCATTCGCCTTACGAGTTGACTTGGGTTATTCAGAGCCTTCTTGCTTATTCAGAGCTCATTTTGGTGACCCGGAGCAGTCTTGTGTCACAGCCTGCAGTTGGCCAACTTTGAACCCAAAGGCAGAACAAGACTCACTCTACGGCTGTGAGCCTCCAAGCATCTTAAACCCAAAACTGCCCTACCGATAGTCCTGAAAATGGACCACTGCAGAAACTACGTCTAGTGTTTGTAACAGGTCTACCCTCGAAGCAGCATTAATTTATGATGGAGTTCGCACCGACCTAACCCTTAAATATACTGCTTCCTCAGTTTTCTTTGGGATGTTTGGAATATTTAACAAAGCATGCCTATTAGCACATCATGTAATATTATTTCCCTGTTAGGAAGGAAGGAACTTGCAGCGATACACAGCTCTGAAGTAGGCAAGGAACCAGGTGGTTGTTGGTTTGGGGCACGACCCAGTCAGCGCTTAATTCTGACTGGTTCCGATCTGATTTCAGAATTGGTTTGTGTTCCTTGTTAAAATCAGTGCGACCCTCTGCTTAGACCATGCTCTTCCTTTTTTTAGGTTCGTTTTAAATAAAAATATAAGCATGAGAAGAAGCCCCTTTTCTTGTACCGATCAAGATCACAGCACACTCCCGCACAAGAAAAAGAGTCTTGCCTTATAACAAGAGACACCAATACATCTTCAGCTGAGGAGGCAACAGCAGTAACCTTAGCTGGTGCTCTAGATGGCAGATGGCTATGGATCACGGGGACGGTCTGAAGACACACAAGGCCATCACTTTGCTGAAACCAAGCAGGTCTGGGTCTAGTCAATGCCTGGATGGGTGGCCTCCTGGGAACCAGCTTGGGTTCCACGAAGGAAGAAGGTGGCACATAAATTAAGGAAATAAATGAACAAACTGCCTCGTCCAGTATCAGCAGCTGTCTATATTAAGTGTAAACGTGTAAGCATGCAGGTACATAGGGTGAATTCTGCTGCTTTCAGGACAGCATCAAAATGTTTCAGTGATAAGAGAACGCAGAGAAAGTACAATCAAGCATTTAGAGCAGGCACCCCCAAACTTCGGCCCTCCAGATGTTTTGGACTGCAATTCCCATCTTCCCCAACCACTGATCCTGTTAGCTAGGGATCATGGGAGTTGTAGGCCAAAACATCTGGAGGGCCGCAGTTTGGGGATGCCTGATTTAGAGATAACAGATAAAGCGTGGATGTTTTCTAAGACACATAATTCAATTTCTCTTCTGGGGGCCAGCAACATATGAGGAATTAAAATATAAATCAACTTCTTTCTTTTTTGGGGGGGGGGGGGAGAGGCGCTTTTCCCTTCACCACCGCCGCCACCTCACCGCACGGATATGCAAACCAATCGTAAAGCGACTCATACCAAAACACCTCCTCTCTCTTTATTAGTTAAAGTGGCTCCGGGCGGAAAGAATGCGGTACTGCTAGTTGAGATATCCAAATTATCACAAAGCTCACCCTGGGTGGCACAGTCCATCCAGCCTACATTAACAAGGCCGTCCTGTAGCAAGACAAGCAAGACAACATGAGATCAGATAGAAGGAGGCAGGTTAGCTTTCTTTGCACAGGCACCCCATTCAGTTCACGCTTTGCATTTTTCTGTTTTGTGACTCCCACCCTAATTAAAAATAAAAAAATGGGCATGTCCCAGTGTTAAACACTTTCAATGTTTGATGGAAGAGGTGTGCCTGTCCACCGGAAGTCAATGAGACTCGTCAGCATTGAACTTCGCCCGATTCACGTGGGCCGTTTCAGGAGTCATGAAATCTAATGCCGCTTACCAACATGCCAGCCAGTTTGAGGCGTGTTCGGGAAGTCAGACAATCTAGAAAATAACAATAGATGTCTGAGAAACGAGCTTTTCGTCAGGTTCATGTTTATCTATGTATATGCATCTATGCGCAAACAAATAGAGGCTTTTGGTTAAAAAAACAACAATTCTGGTGCTTCCAAAGACTTTTTACTAAAGGGCAAAGCTGGGACACCTCAGTCGGTAGAGACTCTTCATCTCAAAGTTGTGGGTTTGAACCCCATGTTGGAGAACAGGATCCTGCATTGCAAGGGGCTGGACTAGATGACCCTTGTGGTCCCTTCCAGCTCTACAATTCTGTGATTCTATAAAGAGGTTAAATTTGGCACATGCAGTCACAGACAAGCTGCCTTAGGTGCAGAATCCACTCCCCCCAACCAGAGAGTTTTGCCGATCCTCCCCTCCCTACTCTCCAAAAATCTGCACTGGGAAGTTTGGGGACTGAGGGCTGTGAGAGAATTGGAAAAAGCTGCCTCCTTTTCCAACAGGGAGAATCAAAAGCCGTCTGTAGATGGAAAAAAAAAGATCTTCCATTTGCAGAGGGCAATGTTTGGATCTAACCCAGAAAAATCTGGAGAGTATCTGTACAGTGGTACCTCGGGTTACAGACGCTTCAGGTTACAAATGCTTCAGGTTACAAACGCTTCAGGTTACAGACTCCGCTAGGCCAGAAATAGTACCTCAGGTTAAGAACTTTGCTTCAGGATGAGAACAGAAATCATGCTTCGGCTGTGCGGCAGCAGCAGGAGGCCCCATTAGCTAAATTGGTGCTTCAGGTTAAGAACAGTTTCAGGTTAAGAACGGACCTCCGGAACGAATTAAGTTCTCAACCCGAGGTACTAATGTATGTCGCTTCCTCTGTCTCTCTCTTGAAATGAGGAACATGAACTTTACCTCTTAAGAGATCAACACACACACCTCTGCCTGCTAGGGGAGAGTTTCATTTCCCCTTCACATCTGCAGAGAGGGGCAGAGTAGATGTGGAGGTCTGAAAAATGGCACATGCATTTGCTTAAAAAACAAACTTCAGAGCCTGTTGAATCCATTTTGCTGCCTGAGGCAAATGACAAGATGGCAGCTCCCTAATTACACCAGCTAACCCGACTGACAGATGACTCTCACTTCGATCCTGACAAAGGGGCAGCATCCTGCATGGTGCCTGAGGGCAGCAAGATAGGTGAGCTGTAAGGCATAGACACCTCCCTCCCCAACCCTTTGTTGCTACCCCTGCCTTGCAACACCTGCTGCTTGCTCGAGTCTGCCTAATGGTAGGGCAGGTCCAGATGAGACTGAGGGAACCTTCAGAGGCAGCCAGGAACATATCTATGCTTCTGAAAGATAAGCTCTATCAACTAGCATAGAGAAAAGAGGATGTGTTTTAACAATCTCAATAGGAAATGGGGCACAGCAGGCTAGCAACCAAGCATGAATTTAGATATTAATAGCTGAAAAAGGTACACATGTATATATATTCACCTCCTTGCTCAGCACAAAAAGTTATTAACCAGCCGACGCCAGAAGCAAATGCAGTTTCAACAGCACTGACAAAATTTCCTGAAAAACAGAAAACAAATAATTCCACATTCCACCTGTTTTCATTCATTCAAAAACTTTACTTAGCATAAACTACTTGTTGCATGACATTGAGAGTAATATGATCCTTTCTACACTTTTCTTAAGATTTGATTGAGGGAGGTTTAGGTTGGCTTATCTGTTGCCCACTATTGGCATTGCAGGGTTTGAAATAGGCGCAAAATTAAAAATAATTTGACATTAAATCAGCAGCTCACCTGCCCATAATTCTGTCACTGTGCTTGTGACAAACTGCATGGCAAAACTCATTAAGCTCTCCTTGGACCTGTCTCCAAAATATTTCACTGGGTTCTGCGAGAGAAACACATCTCATTTTAAACCAATAATGCAATGTATGTATTAGCCAATACTTAACACAATGAATTACATCATGCATCCATCCATCCATCCGAGTCCCAACATCCTTCATATTATACCAGGCATCCCCAAACTGCGGCCCTCCAGATGTTTTGGCCTACAACTCCCATGATCCCTAGCTAACAGGACCAGTGGTTGGGGAAGATGGGAATTGTAGTCCAAAACATCTGGAAGGCGGAAGTTTGGGGATGCCTGTAATATACTTTGAAAATCTGGGAATCTAACCTTAGCTCTTAGGTGTAAAAATGTATGTACCCTGTTTCTCATATTTTAAGACATACCCATAAAATAAGCCATAGCAGGATTTTTAAGCATTCAAGGAATATAAGCCATACCCCGAAAATAAGACATAGTGATAGGCGCAGCAGCAATGCCGGCCGCGGCAGGAGGAGGAGGAAAAAAATAAGACATCCCTTGAAAATAAGCCATAGTGTGTTTTTTTGAGGAAAAAATAAATATAAGACATGTCTTATAATATGAGAAACACGGTAATATCTACAGAGCATCCCTGCACCCCCCTGCAACCCCCCCCCCAGGGTGCTGTTGTGGCTACTCTTGAGTAACAATGTCCGAGTCTGCTCTGTCTTTAAGAGTTTTATTGTGCATAGTATTTCCAGTGCAAAGATGGCAAAGAACATGACCTCGCAGAATCCGGGAGTGGACGTTTCCGGTGATGGGACCAGCATAAGAGTTTGGGCACCCTGAAACGCCTCCTCCTGACCTTACGTTTGGCGGCACGCCTTAATTTGGGTGCCGGAAGGGGCTGCCTGTTCCCCTCCACCTCTTGGTCCTGGCGGTGCAGGGGCTCTCCAACATCGCTGAGCCCTGACACCTCCGTGCCGCTCACTTCTTGATTTCCCTCACCTGACCCACTGCTGCTGCTCTCACTGGGCGAAGTGCCGGTCAGCAAGAGGGGAGGAGGCTCCCTCTAAGCAGGCCCCTGACAGATTCAGAAAGCATACTGCCCTAGAGCCATTGCTGTCCAGGTTTGTGGTGCTAACGTTTTCTCTGGGCAACGCTGCTTTCTAGGGTCGTCCTAATAGAACTTACTACGTTTGGCCTCATGGGTGGCTGTCCCTAAATCTGAAATAAGTTTGGGTTCTCAAAACAACAACAACAACAACAACAATCCTCAATGGACTGGGACTCCTTTACCTGCCCAGGAGGGGTGCTGGAGGAGTACAAATATTTGCTTACTTACCATTCCAGTTTTAAACACATACAGGCTTGGGTAGCTATTGATTCCTTTATTCCGGCAAAGCATTCTGTTATCGCCACAGTTGACGGCTCCAATACGTATTAATCCATCCATTTCTTTAGCAAATTCTCTCCACTTCAAGTTGATTTGGGGGACGGGGGAAGAAAGCGAGAGCCCAGGTTTTTTTTTTCAACCAAAAAATGTGATTCGTTTTTGAAATGCTCCCAAGAGAAGTTTAAAATGCTTATTTACCAGGATGCATATAATTCTATCGCAATAGTTAAAAACCCATGCTCATGCCCAGACGCTGGTTGAAGGGCAATGCCATCTTGCCCACCATTCTGATTAGCTCTGCCAGGATCTCATTCTTTCCGCCCTCATGTTTTCCATGTCAGTGGGGAATCTCTGGTTCTACTCCTTGCAGATCTTGTTGAAAAGGGCTGTAGCTCAGTGGTAGAACATCTGCTTTGCATGCAGAAGGTCCCAGACTCAACCCCCAACATCTCCAGGTAGGACTGGGAATCCTGTCCCCTGTCTGAAACCCTGGAGAGCCTCTACCAGTCAATGTAGACTATACTAAGATAGACAGACCCATGGCTCTGTTGAGTATAAAGCAGGTTCTGATGACCAATGGATGGCCAATGTGGATGTCAATGTCCTGTAAAGGTAAAGGGACCCCTGACCATTAGGTCCAGTCATGACCGACGCTGGGGTTGCGGCGCTCATCTCGCTTTATTGGCTGAGGGAGCCAGCGTACAGCTTCCAGGTCATGTGGCCAGCATGAAAAAGCCACTTCTGGCGAACCAGAGCAGCGCACGAAAACACCGTTTACCTTCCTGCCGGAGCGATACCTATTTATCTACTTGCACTTTGACGTGCTTTCGAGCTGCTAGGTTGGCAGGAGCAGGGATCGAGCAACGGGAGCTCACCCCATCGCGGAGATTCGAACCGCCGACCTTCTGATCGGCAAGCCCT
The DNA here is from genome assembly GCF_965207765.1 of Zootoca vivipara. Lineage (NCBI taxonomy): Eukaryota > Metazoa > Chordata > Lepidosauria > Squamata > Lacertidae > Zootoca > Zootoca vivipara. The sequence continues at coordinate 26,035 of NW_028291088.1, read as the reverse complement.
AGGCTCTGTGGTTTAGACCACAGCGCCACCCGCGTCCTGTAGTCCTGCCAAAGTGTGAAGATGTGGCTATGCTTGCACAGAATGGGAGACCAGGATGCAACGATTAGTGATAGAGCCACAGATAGGTCAATGGCAAGAAAACAATGCAGCTCTCTCATACCCTTCAACTCTCATGGCGTGGTAAGCGTCTTCCCCTTTCCCCACCAAGGCCTCTGCCCAAGGAATCCAGGGAATGCATTCAAAAGCAGCTTGCATGGGCTGACCTATACCTACCGTCGGTGCTAAATCATGGCAATGGGAGCATCGGGGGGAATAGAAATTGATAAACCACAGTTCTCCTGAAGTAACAGCAGCATCTAGAACAACAACATTTAAAAGGGTCAAAATTCTGCTCAATAGTTTTTATTAGTTTTCTGTTTTTTAAAAAACAACAAATTAATTCCAACTTCACACAAATTTTTAAAACTGACTCTCCACCCCCCTTCAAGGTGCTTCTCCCCCCCCTCCTTTGTTGCTTACAGCAAAATATTTTTTTCTTAATTTCTAATAGTTTCCCATTCATTCCCATTTCCATCGACAGTGCATGTTCAATTCCTGTCCAGGCGGTTACCTGACTATTTCCCCAATTAATCAAATGAAATTAATTTTTCTTTATCAATCCATATAAACCATTAAGCATAATCTTTAATCGTATTTCCTCCATTACAATACATTTTGTGTGACAGTCACAAAATGGCTGCTGTGGGGCTGTGGCATAATGTAAAATGGCTGCCTCGGAGGCATGCAGCAAGGGTCAAGCCAGTGCAAACAGGAACCATACCTGCCAAGTTGCTGTCAGAGAAATAAGGGACTGGGCAGAAGTAGCAGACCGGAAGTAGCGCTGCCGCCAATTTGGAACTGGGCGGAGCATGCTCAGAAGTGACTTTTGATGCTTTGCCAATTTCCAAAATGGCCGCCACGGCAGAAGTCGCACTGCAGCCATTTTGGAACTGGGCAGGGCAGCATGCTCCGCCCAGTTCCAAAATGGCTGCCGCCCCAGAATAAACTGGGGAAAAACAAAAAAATCCGTTTTTTCAGCTAGGAACAGCTGGAAAAACAGGGATTTCCCGGGGAACACGGGAGACTTGGCAGCTATGACAGGAACTGAGAAGAAAGAGCAAATAGTCTCTCACTAATTTTTGAGGGGCGAGTCCCCGAGACCTTTCATAGGTGCAAGAGCAGGTTGTGGTGGACATAATGGGACACAAATGGGGACCATTTGGGCACCCCTTGAGCTAGCTACTAGTAAACCCAGAATCTTGGGGTGTTTTTATGTAACATGAACGCTGGCGGAACACTCTTCCTGAAGAGATCATCTATAAAAAAAGGCAAGAGCACCCAACATTTCAAAGGGGTGGACATTGTGGAAAGGGCTCCTCTCCCTACCCCTAAAAGGGGCATAACAAAACTGCCTCTGCGTAAAACTGAGGGGAACTTGGGGGTGTGGGGAATCCTGGTCCTTAAAACTGCAGAGAGCTGAGTAAGTCATGCACAGGGAAATGACTGCCGTTCGCAGTTTCCAGTTGCCCGGCAACGAAGGAACAGTTCCGCCACATATAAATCGTGCCAATTGAACCCATCTTTTGAGTGTGCATGTACTTGTGCCTTAAAAATCCATTTCACCAAATGCATAGCATGGTCTGTTTGTGGCAGAGACGAACAGAGGTAAGGAAGGGGGGAAAGAAGCAGCATGTTTATATTGTCAACGGACACGTACATTTCACCCCCTAAGCCCACCTCAAATGGGCTGCTGAATTCCCTCACCCCTTCCCATTGCTGCCAAGTCTCCTGTTTTTTGCGGGAAACCCCCAGATTTTAATCCGTTTCCTGCTGTTATCCCGAATAGAAAAAAATTCCCAAAAATCCCCCGGATTTCCTACCTGCCAGGGATGCTCCATTTCGGGTGCCACTCTGCCCATGTCTGGGCACCGGAAGTTGCTTCTACGCATGTCCAGACATGCATGGGAGCGACTTCTGGTGCCGCGCCGCTGCTGATCCCGCATTTTTCAGCGGGAGACTTGGCAGCTATGCCCCTTCCACTGCCGAGAGGAAAACTGCTGAGGCTGGCGGAGGGGGCGGGAAGTGTGTGAGAGGGGAGAGAGTATGAATGGAAGATGAATGGATGGGGAGAGGGGTTGGGGGTAAGTTCAGTCTGAAGGTCCCAGAGAGAGACAGGCTGGGAAGGACGTGGGTGTATCTGTGGGTGTGTGAGAGAATGGTTGGTTGGACGGATAGAAAAGGGGGAAAACCCACCCACTTTTGGCTTGGGCCACACTCCCTTTTTGGGTTGGGTCCTGACCACTGCTGGGATGTGGCCCCCAACTTCCTTCCCCTGAGAGAATGTGGCCCTTAAAAGGCTCCTCGTCCCTGTTTTAGTGCAACGAGTTACAGCGGTGTAGGCTGCTGTAAGGAAAGGGTAAAACTGGGCCGCCTGGATTCCTTGGAGAAAGGGCAGGGCAAAATGATAATAACTGAATGAACGAATGAATGAAATACCAGCCAAAAGCTGCTTTTAGCAAAAAAATTGCCACTACTACTATTATTTATTTTTTAAAAGGGCCTATTTGGTTTCAGCAATATCACTTAGGATCAGAACAGATGCGGCATGACCATGAAATACAGACAATGTAAAAAGCATAAAATCTGTCAACTGCTCCAATACCAGGGGTGGGGAAACTCTCACTATGTGCACAAGTGTGTTGTTATCATGCTAGGCAAACACATTCAGTTTCTGCAAATAACCCTGGTCAAACATGAACAGGAAATGCAAACACGTAACTGATGTTTAGATATCTGCGAGTTGTTTCCCGAGGAGGAGAACCGAGTTATCAAAGTCCGATTTTTCTCTTTAAAAACAACAACCAAATGTTAACCCCCAATACCAAATTAGGAAAGTGGTCTCCACTGAGAAAACATATTCAAAATATATCTTAAGTAAGAAAAGCAGAACAACTGGTAAGTGGAAATAACTCAAGTGCTTTGTTTGCACCGCTAATCTTTCTTAAAGGAAATTTATGTAAGACGGCAGAGCGGAACTTCAGAAAAAAAGCAGGAATAATTTTCCCTTTTCGTCAAGGTGTTGCTGGCTTTCCACAGAGACTGAGGCAATGAGTGCTGTAAAGTTTCTACAGACAAATGACTCACAGGGAAGAAATAAAATGCTGCCTTTGAACATCAAGCTCTCATAGTCACTCTGGTTGACATTTTGCAATCCACGTAACGTTTTCTCCCAGGAAAGGATGAGGTGGCACAATTATGCACTCTGAATAAATTAAAAAGTGCCTGGAAACCATCATGACTTACCAAATTCTCCTCTGTCCAGCGTTATAATTTCAGGATCATCATCATAAATACCTGGCAAAGAAACACCCCATGAGCATTCAAAAACAACAAGAAGGGCATTTGAATAATAAAATGGCATTTGCTACGTCATTGTACATAAACTTGGATTGCACCAGATAGCAAATGGTGAGAAGGAATTTCGTGCTAGCGAGCAAAGGGGCTTCCACAGCATAAAACTACTATACAAAAAGGTGCAGTATCCAGAATAAGACGCTCTCCATCTGGTCACAACTGCTCAACAACTGATTCAGCTAAATTCATTTTTCTTGAAGCCTACCTACGTGAGGTGGCCGTAAGACTATATTTACTAATTTGGGGGAGAAGGTGTGGGATTGTATAATTATGACCGCCCAGAAAAAGCTAAACTTTTCAGCAGAGAACATTCTTCTGAACGATATACCTATTGTATGGAAGTTAACGGGACAATGAAAATGGATTCTATGTGCTCTAATGGTAGCCAAGATGATATTGATGAACAGAAAGAATAAAGGTATGATCCCCTTTAATAAATGGATTGACTACACGGTAACACTTGCAGCCTGCTTGCAGACATAGACTTTGTTTGGATAAATATGACAGTATTTGGAATGAGTTTATGCAAAACGTAGTAGGCTATTAATATTTGTATACAGTGGTAAATCGACTTATGAAGACGATGTTTTCGCAAATCGAAGTGCTGCTACGGAGGATGTGCCGACCGCGCGCGCGTGCCGAAAATACTTCCGGAGGCTTTGACTTCGGAAATCGAATTCTTCGGAAGTCGAAGCCTTTGTAAGTTGAGGTAGGACTGTATGTGTTAGGGCAGAGGTTTTCAACCTTTTCGGGTCCACGGCTCCCTTGACCAACTACATTCTTTCTGCGGCACCCCTGTGGGGCTCAGGAGCCTAGTTATGTCACCCCTTGCCTGCAGAGCTGGCAGCCCCTCACCGCTACCTTGTGGAGGGTGCCCTCAGCCTCATCTCCCCTCTCCTTGGGAGTCCTCTGGGCAGTCACAGCTGCCCCCCTGGTCTCTGAGCTACTCCCCGTGGTCCAAAGAGAGGTGCCTCCTCACATTGCTGCACAGGAGCCAGGAAAGCACCCACTGGCCAGCGCCAGAGGCACCATTCCCCTGGGGAGCTTGCAGGCAGGGCTGCTGCAACAAACAGCTATGCAAGCCTTTGGGAGGCAGAGACGCGAGAGGGCATCAGAGGAAGGGAGGGAAGAAAAGAGGGACGGAGGCCACTATTGCCTGTGGCACCCCTGAATATCATTCGAAGCACCCCAGGGTGCCATGGCACACTGATTGAAAACCACTGTATAATAACATCAGGATAATAACATCAAATTTATATAAGAATGTATAGGTTAGGGTATTTTTCATATATTTTCATATATTCATAGGTTGTTTCTTTCTACACATTTTTGAGCCTTTTCTCTGCTCTTTCGCCCCCTTTGCATCACTTCATTTCTTTATATTTGAAACCAATAAAAGAACTGACTCTAAAGGGCATTTAGCAAAAGAATGGAATACAGGCTGTCCTGTCCCTAAGAATCAGACTAATTAAGAAAGCCAAGGACACGCCGTGTACCTCCTTGCAGTGGCCACAGGCCAACACAGAGTTAAGTCCTCGTTGGGTCTTTTAACTGTGTGCCAGGCTGCCTACCATGTACTTTCAAAGCTACGCTAATTCCCGGCAGGAGAAGAGCACGTAACAATTGCGCCCCACTCACAAGCGTGTTATCTTACCAAAATCGTAGCGATAGTAGTGCCAGCTCTCATATCTGCCTCCTTGCTGCTGGTCGTCCAGGCCTTTCTCGCCATACTTGTCATATTTCTTTCGCAGATCTTCGTCTTTTAGCACTTCGTACGCCCTGTTTATTTTCAGGAAGTTTTCGTGGGCCTCCGGATCATTCTGCAAGAGAGAAAAACTTCCTAGCGTTCACTTACCAAGCAAACAAGCAAGCAAACAAACATTGCAACCCAACACATTTCAGTCTTGAAATGTTCTTGGCTTTGTTCTTGGCTAACTGGAAAAAAAAACACCTTTCCATGACCAGGCAACCTACCTGATTCTTATCAGGGTGCAACTTCAATGCTAATTTTTTGAAAGCCTGCCTTATTTCTCTACTTGTTGCTTCTTTGGATATTCCGAGTAAACCATAGTAGTCTTGATCCGGAGAAACCAAAGCTATCAGATATATTAACAATAGTGACAGCAAAAAGAGTCTTTTCAAGTCTGAGAGGCACTTTCCTCTGGGTAACAATGGCTCCATGTTGAGTACTTGAGCGAGGCAAGCTTCAGAGACCAATAGAATTCACAGTGCCGTAGCCAAATAACTGAATATATTTCTGAAAAAGCTTCTCATAGGATTTTTGCTGTCATGGCCCAGAGACAGCCCACTTGGGTTCTTCAAAGAGACAGCGCCTAAAAGGAAGACAGAAGTTTTCAGGTGGTCTGTGCTATACGGTAAATGCAGAGTCCTAGTCACTTCACAGTGACACTTGCAGATGAAGGCAGTTTTGTTTTGTGAAACCTCATTTCCTAGGCAGTAAATAGCCTTCCATTTACAAAGAACTCGTTTCATATACTGCTATTAAAGGCATAGGAGCATGTGGTGATATTCTTACTCGCTAGTAATCACTGAGAGACACTAAATGTTTCTTGGGTTTCCACAAATGTAGTCTTATGACCTTCACCTTTTAGCCCACATATTTATATCTTGAAATCAGGGCGACCTTAATCTTTAACTACGTAACAAATATCCTACTCCCGTTACAAGGCCGCTTCCAAAGTAATAAATTGTTTCTGGGAGGGAAGCAAATGGGGTAGAAGACAGTCGACATTTTACATTAAGAGTTTTTAAAGCACATTAACTTCATTTTGTATTTAAGTACTAGCCTGGTCAAGCATTAATTTGATTCAGTGTTGGGCATTACTTCTATATTATACAGTTTTATTACATTTCAGTGATTTTACTGTGCACTGCCTTGGTACTTTGTTAAAAGAGTTGGCAGTTTATAAATATTATTGGGATTAAAAATGCATAAACAGGTGACAAGGATATTGCATGCAGGCGAGTGAACTAGTACAGTAACTTTGTGGCGCTATTTAAAAGGCTGCCTTAACTTCAGAGTCTTGTTCCCTACAACCTAGAAAATACACAACATTTGTATTTGGCAATTGTTACTTTCTTGCTACAGATGTAGGTATTTGACAACAATGAGCAACTTGGATAGCTTTAAAACAGGATCGGAAATCCATGGAGGCTAAAGCTATCAGTGGCTACATGCTATGATGGCTATGCTTTGTCTCCTTGGTCAGAGGCAGAAATACTTCTCAATACCAGTTGCTGGAAACTAAAGTGGGGGAGAGTTCTCTTGTGGTCGAATCCTGCTTGCAGGTTTCCCACAGGCACCTGGTTCATTTCTGTGAGAACGGGATGCTCGACTTAGACAGGCCATTGGCCTGATCCAGCAGGCTCTTCTCACGTTCTTCCCCAATACAATCCCCTTGGGAGCATTCCTGCTGGCAAGATTCATGCTTCAGACAGGACAACATAAAAAAGTGAAGCTTTTCCAAGGGTGGAATCTAAAAACAACCACAAACACCGCTGCCACCACTTGTTGATTTCTGCTATTATAAAAGCATAACCAATAGCAAAGACACTAATCCTACCATTTTAAGCCCAGAAGAGGAGGTGATTGCAAGGAAATGAGTATGACCATTTAGGCTTGGGTCATTTGGGGGTGAAAAGAAAATCCTGGCGAGGGAAGAAGGAAGAATGAGTGGAAAGAAGCAAAATAAAAAAATTCATTCCAGTAGCACCTTAGAGACCAACTAAGTTTGTCATCAGTATGAGCTTTCGTGTGCATGCACACTTCTTTGGACACTTCTTCAGATACACTTCTTATCTGAAGAAGTGTGCATGCACACAAAAGTTCATACCAATAACAAACTTAGTTGGTCTCTAAGGTGCTACTGGAAGGATTTTTTTAAAATTTTGTTTCAACTAAGGCAGACCAACACGGCTACCTACCTGTAACTGGAAAGAAGCAGGTACTGAAGGAAGCTGAGAGAGCAAAATGAAATTTTAAAAAATGACAGGAAGAATACAGGAGCAATAACAGAACCACCGCAAAACTATCCACTCCCAGTTTATGGTGTGGGAGGCCACCTGGTCACTTTGTGAGCACCACCTTGAATTCTATTATGGGAAGGCAGGTGAGGTTATAAGTGAAGCAAAATAACTGAAAATAAACTCAAAGGGCGTGCCTCGGGGACGGTGGAGATAACCCTGAAAATAAGCTCAAAGGGCGTGCCTTGGGGACGGTGGAGATAACCCTACAGCCTCCAACTGCGTTTGATCTAAGGAGGGAAGGGGGGATCGCTGGATGAGCTGAAAGAACGCATGAGAGGGTCACACTCAATGCCCAGCCTGCTGCTGGCTGCACATTCAACGGCTGCGCAAAGGGTTTCTATGCACAACAGCCAGTGTGGTGCAGTGGGCAGAGTGTTGCCCCCTAGGACCTGGGTTCAAATCCCCACTCGAGTCCCAAAGCTCACCGACTTGGTGACCCTGGGCCAGTCCCCCACATCTCTCAGCCTCAGAGGGCTGTTATCCTCATAACAAATACCATGCACGTCACCTTACAGAATTATAGAATTGTAGAACCGAACGGGACCACAAGGGCCATCTAACCCGACTGCCTGCAATGCAGGAATCTTCTGCCTCAAACCCACAACCCTGAGATTTTAATAAGAGTCTCCTGCTCTACCAACTGAGCCAGTCTTAACCCAGGTCTTCTCCAGCTCCTTGGAGGAACGGCAGAGCAGGTTCTGCACGGTCTGAAATGAAAGCTGCAGCTATCGGGTGAACTTGGCTGGACGCAACACCCTCTGAAAAACCATGTCAGAGGCTGCTGTGAGGTTTCAAAGTGAAGAAGGCTGCAATCTTGATATACCAACCTTTAGAAGACACCTGAAGTTTTTAAAATGTTTAAAGTTTCATTATATGTTGGAAGCCGCCCAGAGTGGCTGGAGCAACCCAGTCTGATGGATGGGGTACAAATAACAGAACAACAACAACAAGCAAACAAACAAACAAACAACATCAACTTCACGACAGTTTGCCAGTGCAAGGATCTCTCCTTCCTTGGAGGTTTTCAAGCAGAGGTCGGATGGCCATCTGCCGTGGATGCTTTAGCATTGAAGGGGATTGGACTAGAGGACCCTCAAGATCCCTTCTTCCAACTCTAGAATTCTATGGTTGATGATGCCTTCCATTGTATCCCTTCCTCCTCCATTTCTAAGTGCCCTCTGCTTACCAGGTAACTATTTTAAAGCAGGAAACACAGTGGGGTCCGGGGAGAAGAGGCAGAAGAAAGGGAGTTCACTGAGCGAGGGAAAGAAAGAAAGAAAGAAAGAAAGAAAGAAAGAAAGAAAGAAAGAAAGAAAGGAGGGAGGGAGAAAGAAAGAGAACGGGGTGGGGGGTAGCCAAATATGTGAGGCCATGAGAGCCCAGAGGATGCCCCGGGTGACAAAGGAAATGGTGCCTACATAAGGAATGCAATCCCTGAAGTTTTGGGGCTGCGCAGCATGCTCTTGGAACACCAATGGGATGTTGCTTGGAAGAGAAGGACGGAAGGAAGGAGGCGCCGAGAAAAGCGCTTCCTTCCCCGTCCCTGGTCCTCCGTCCGCTTCCTCTGCGCTGGGGGCCCCTCCGGAGTCTTACCGGGTGGCGGAGCTGGGGATCCTTCCCTCCACAGGCCGGCGCGGAGCAGGAACCGCCAAAGGAGCAGGAGCCGTGGAGCGAGCAGGCAGGCAAGCAAGGCAGGCAGCCAGGCCTGCGCCGGAGGAAGAGAGGCGCGGAGGATCCGGCTCACAACCGGAGGCGGCGGGAAGGCGGGCGGGGCGCAAGGCTGACGTGGCCGCAGCCCCGGCGCCCCGGGGAAAGCGCTCAGCCGCCTGGCCGGGGGTGGAGGCGCTTTGGCGGGACTAGAGGTGACGCCGTGTTCCGGACGCGCGCTCTTGGCGCACCTCTCGTAGGCCTGCCCTGAAACAGATCGGGCAGACGGGTAGGGGGGAGCATCGTCTTCCTCTTTCCCGGCGCTTCTTAACGTTGGCTTGCTCACGAGTAAGCCCGCGGGCTTCAGCCAGGCGCAGCTGCAGATGCGGCGCGCGGGGAATAAACCTTTGAGCTCTCGCTCTCTCTCTCTCTCCCCAATGTCATATAGGGACCACAAGGACCATCTAGTCCAACCCCCTGCAATGCAGGAATTTTCCCGCCCAGCATGGGGCTAGAACCCACGACCCTGAGATTCAGAGTCTCACTCAACCACAAGGGTCATCTAGTCCAACCTCCTGCAAGGCTGGATTTTTTTCTGCCCAACATGGGGCTCGAACCCACGACCCTGAGATTAAGAGTCTCCTGCTCTGTCAACTGAGTTATCCCATTGAACTCTGGCTCCCCTTGGCAGAGCCACGCAGTCCAGGAGCATCCCATAAGTTCCCCATCCCTTATAAGACGCACTCGCTTTGGAGTCAGCCCCACTGAACTGTGTAGGACTGACTTCTCATTTGAAGAGGGGGTTGGGCTAGATGGCCCTACAGAATTCTATGATTCTGTAGAGGGCAGGCCCAATCCAGCAATGCAACCAAGTATTGGGGCAGGGGGTGGGTCTTAGGCACCGTTTTAGACACAGGCATCTCAGTAGTGGGTTTGTTTTGGTGTGTGTGTGTTTCTTACCAATTTGGGGCAAAGTCTGTCTCACTCTTTACTAGCAAAAACTGTCAGATTAGATGCATCATAGATTATAGAATTAATAGAGTTGGAAGGGACCACGAGGGTCATCTAATGGGTGGAAGACATGGGGTGTTTCTGGTCATTTGACCTCGCCTCCTAGCGTCACACGTTGCTGCTCGTCATACCCAAAGATGAAGTTGGCAGGGCCACCAGATTATAAATTTGGAACCCTCTTCCCAGAGCCTTAACAGAGCTTTTATTACAATTCATGTAGGAGCCCAGCCCAGGGAGGAAAACCTTCCTCTAGGCTTCTCCAACCTGGTGCCCACCAGATGTTGCCCAACTCTCTCAGGTGCTCCCATTGTCTCTGACCATTGGCCATGCTGAATGGGGCTGATGGGAATCCGACATCGTACTCCAGCCGTCCTCTCCTCCTGTCTCTCGCAGCAGCACCTGAGAAGTGACCCTCCCAGGCATTTCAGCTGCACATCTCACCTGATGGACTTTACATGGCTGTAGGGCAGAGCTTCCCAAACTGTGCGTCACGACGCATCAATGTGCCGGCTGCAGTGTGTAGGTCTGTCATGCAAGCAATCCCTGCGCTCCTCCTGGGGCTGGAAAGGGTTTAGTTTAACCTCTGCTTTGCTAGTCAAAATGAATTACTGTGTTGCAAAATGTATAAAAAGTGTGTCATCAACAGGAAAAGTTTGGAAAGCTCTGCTGTGGAGGTTTCTTGCTTTTCTCCTTGCAACAGCACCCAAGCAGTGCAGTGAGGCGAAGGATTCGTGAAGTAGCCTTTGATACCTGTAGAACAGTTGCTGGAAACTACAGGGTGTTGCTGCCTTTAAATCCACCTTGTGGGATTCCCTTAGGCATCTGGTTGGTCACTGTAAGAGCAGATTGCTGGACTAGGTGGGCCATAGAATCTAGTCCAGAACCCTGCAATGCAGGAATCTCAGTTAAAGCATCCATGGCAGATGGCCACCCATCTTCTGCTTAAAAAGCTCCAAGGAAGGAGAGTCTAAAACCTCCCGAAGGAGACCGTTCCACTGGCAGACAGCTCTTACTGTCAGAAAGTTCTTCCTGATGTTGAGTCGGAATCTCCTTTCCTGCAACTTGAAAGCCATCGGTTCGAGTCCTGCCCTCCAGAGCAGGAGAAAACAAGCTTGCTCCAACTTCCATGTGACAGCCCTTAAGATATTTGAAGATGGCTGTCTCCTATCCATCTCCTCTTCTCCAGGCTAAAAATTCCCTAAACCATTCCTCCTAAGGCTTGGTTTCCTTTATCAATCTTGGTTGCCCTCCTCTGCACACCTTGTCAACATCCTTCTTAAACTGTGTTGCAGGTGTGGTCTGACCAAGGCAGAATAGAGTAGTACTATTAGTTCCCTTGATCTGGACACTAGACTTCTGTTGATGCAGCCTAGAATAGAATAGAATAATAGCATTGGTTGTAGCCTGATGAAGGAGAGCTGTTCTTCTGTTCTTGTACATTCAGGCTGCCCTGGAAATTTCACTGGAATTGCAGCACTGCAGTTGTTGTTCACGCTCCAGTGTTATTTCGTGAAGCCTAGAAAGTCGCAGCCAGCATGGCCAATGGTCAGGGATAATGGGAAGTTGGAGTCAGCCATCACCATTCCTGATCTAACTCATGATCTAAAACATGAGTTGGCAGAAGGCACATTACTGTGTATTTTCCCAGAGATGGCCAGACATTTCTGATTCCCGGCTGCTTATCAACACCAACGACAAAATGACACTCTCTCCATATGGAATTAAAAAAGCAAGGCAGGTGGGGTAGCCAAAAGCAGATTTAAAAAAAAAATGTGGAAAGGACTGTGAGTTCAGTTTTGGGATTCAAAACAAATTATTCCATTTATGTTTCTTTAATTTTAAGTGTGTGCCAGGCAGAGGGCCTTCTCAGTAGTGGCGCCCGCGCTGTGGAATGCCCTCCCATCAGATGTCAAGAAAATAAACAAATATCTGACTTTTAGAAAACATCTGAAGGCAGCCCTGTTTAGGGAAGTTTTTAATTTTTGAAGTTTTATTCTTTTTTTAGTGTTCTGTTGAAAGCTGCCCAGCCAGATGGGCGGGGTAGAAAATAATAATAGTAATAATAATAATAATAATAATAATAATAATAATAATAATAATTGCACAAGGCCCCGATGGGTGGGTTTTGAGGCTTTGATTTAAACACAAAGATTCCAGAAATCAGAAGTTTGCCCACCCCTGATTTGGAACACATTTCAAATTCCTTCTCTCCCACAAGTTGGATACAGTTGTACCTTGTACAGTTGTACCTTGGAAGTCGAACAGAATCTGTTCTGGAAGTCCGTTCAATTTCCAAAAGTGCGGCTTCTGAATGACTGCAGGAAGCTCCTGCAGCCAATCGGAAGCTGTGGAAGCCCCGTTGGACGTTTGGCTTCCAAAATTGGTTCGCAAACTGGAACACTCACTTCCGGGGAGCCAAAATGTCCGAGTACCAAGGCATTCGAGAAACAAGGTATGGCTGTATTTATTATTCTGTGATGTATGGTCACTTTCAGAAGAGCTGTTTATCAAACATTCATCCTGATTTGTGCGCACAAAGTTTGAAGGGAGGTTATGGGATGTTGACTGTTCATTGTGTATTGTTTGCAGGGGCGGTTATACAATGTTGCATCAAGCAGTTGCTACCCCACACTTCCAGTGCATTTCCTTGCTGCAAAAAAGTTGGTTTTTTCCCCATAGGTGGGGGTTGTTGTTGCACATGAGCATCAAGCCCCCTTTAACTGTACAACCTTAATTTGCTGGCATGCAGTTGAGTCCCAGTGTGCAGAATAGCAAGTTTAGAAATGAGCTGGCGAAAAAATTAAGCAAAGAAGTACGATCTGTTTTCATTTGGCACATAGATACTTCCTATTGAAATGAGTTTTGCATACAAGAGACCTTTGAGAAAAATAAATTCCTTTTTAATGATCTGCTAATGTGTCTTGCATGCTTATAGGAGCATTCAAAGCTATAATTATAGCCAGTCCCAGAGAATTTGAAGACCCAGGAGCTACTTACTGTTGACCCATCTGTTTTTCCTCTTGCTATTGGGATTTATGTGTGTCTTCCGAAGTGATAATTGTAGGGTGTTCTTTGGCAAAGCATGAGAGATTTCTCTCTCTCTCTCGCTACAGGGGTATCCCAGACATTAAGCAAGCAAACAAAAAGGTTATTCTGCATTTCCCTCCGCCCCCGTCCTCCTCTCTCTCTTGAAATAAAGATGATAAATACATTTTGCAGATGTCAGCTAAGAGTTTATCTTAGCTGTTGCATCTTGCTGAAAGGTGCATCTTCTATATTATGTAGTACCAGTGACTGGACACCAGAGGGTGGTCTGCTCACATAATTTTCCACTGAAGAAAGAAAACCATCTTTGTATACAACAGAGCAAATGAATAATTTTATCAAATACATGGGATGCGTCCGAGCTACTGATGAATCGTATATTTTATTGTAAATATAGCCCCCCACACCATCTTGTTATATTGTATGACTTGGTCAGTGTTCCAAACTCCCAATGTTCTAGGCGCATTTTGTGACGGGGAATTTCATTAGCGCGAGCAGTTTCTGAACTCTGGGCAAAGTACTATTTTCTGAACACTGGGCAAAGTAAAATTTCAGATAAAAACTGCAGAGTGGAAGGAAAGGAAGACCTTTTTCTGCCTCCCCACTTCCAGCTACTCTGAAGACTGGAGAAGAGACCTTCTTAAGAATATTAGGGGGGTGGGCAGGGGAAGGACTAGGCCATGTGAAAAATGAGCATAATATTTTAGCTGCAGTTCATTCATTTTCAGCTTGTATTCTTGTTATTAAAAAAGCTCACCTAGGCATTGCACTGTTGTGCTCGTAATCTAGATTTAAGGTGCCATTCAGCTCCTAGCTTTCATATCTCAGTTTCTAACACTGGAATTCGTGGCATATAAATACATAACTAAAACAAACAAGTCTTGCTGCAACTGAAGAGTACAGCAGACTCGAATTTTAGAGAACGACGGGATTCTGAATGCACGCTAACATTAAAAGACAAACCACATGCAATTCTGTTAGACTTATCAGTTGTCATCACTCTTGGGATTACATTGTGTGTGGGTTAAAACGGTCTGGTGCCAGAGCCCTGAATATGCATCAAACTCAGATGCAATATTTAGGGTGGTTGTGGTGAGAGTTCTTCAATCAGAATTTGATAGGTTGATTCAACTCAAGATGTGAAATTCACTTCATTTTTGACCTCGGGTTACAGCTGCTTCAGGTTGCGTCTTTTTGGGTTGTGCTCCGTTGCAAACTCGGAAGTACCGGAACGGGTTACTTCCGGGTTTCGGCGCGTGTGCATGCGCAGAAACACTAAACCGTGCTTTGTGCATGCGCAAAAGCGCCAAATCGCAACCCGCACGTGCGGGTTGCGAATGCTGCAGGTTGCGAACGTGCCTCCTGCACGGATCACGTTCACAACCCAAGCGTCCATTGTATCTACTTTCCATTGGCCAGTGTATTCCCGATAACAGCTCTTTATCACAGACCGCTTACAATATACCATACTTTTCCGTGTAGAAGACTGGGGTTTTTAAAATTAAAAATTACATTCAAAATTGTGGGTCGTCTTATACATGGATACAATCTCCCCCCCCCCCATTTTCTCAATTTGGAGTCCTCCAAAATAGGGAGCATCTTATACATGGGAGCGTGTTATTCATGGAAAAATATGGTGTACACACACACACACACACACACGTATATATTTACTATGCCACAGTTTTGCTTGGCCTGAGGCATGTCTAGCTCTTCACCCCAACTCCAGGTCTCTGCTTCTTCCTCTTATTCTGCCCTCAAGTCCACTGGCTATTTCCCCCTCACAATGTTGTGCATGTCTACCCAGAAGTAGGGATGTGTGGCTATGTTTGGCTTCTTTCATTTTTCCATATCTCTTCCCCCTTCACACACTCTCTCTGGTGAAGGAGAAGTGTTGGAGAGTAAAAGTCCCTGAGCGCCATCTTCTGGAAACAACTTGCCAGGCAGGTTTGGAACTGCTGTGGTAATGACGTTGTGGAGAATGTGGCAAGATTTTTGAGTGACGCCATGAAATCACCGTAGGTCCCAAGAGCCATTTTTTTTACCTCACAATGTCTGGACAGTTTTATCGTAAAAGTATCTCCTACTACCCCTGTTTCTCCTATTTTAAGACATAGTCATAAAATAAGCCATAGCAGGATTTTTAAGCATTCAAGGAATATAAGCCATACCCCGAAAATAAGACATTGTGATAGGTGCAACAGCAATGTCGGCCGCGGCAGGAGGAGGAGGAAAAAAATAAGACATCCCCTGAAAATAATCCATAGTGTGTTTTTTTGAGGAAAAATAAATATAAGACGGTGTCTTATTTTCGGAGAAACACGATATGTTTCGTTAACTGCGTTGTGATCCATGTATACAATGTGCTTTTTCTATGCCAATAAAGGAGATTCATTGATTGAACTGCCAGAGTGTCGTGTTCCAAATAATGTCAGCAACGAAGTTTAGTTTAGTTTTTGTTTTTTTCTTAAGGCAACCATTCTCACAATTAGTGTGTTGGTTGCAAAGAGTCGCCATCCCAAAGCACTACCTGTAACTAAAAAATTTAAATGGGAGAACATTTGGTGCAGCGGTACCTATAAAGATTCATATCACGCTTCAGGAAAGTATTCAGGGAGCAATAACATATAGTTCTTGGCTCAGATTGCCAAGGCATGTTCCTTCTCTGAGAGAGAAGACATGGCTTTAGTTTAGATAAATACAGATTATCTAAACAGCAGAAAAACCTGTTGTTTTGACACGCTTTTATTTGCAGTCTATTTATCTTCTCAGGGTGAACTGGTCATTTCTATGCTTTATGCAGTTATCCAAGAGGCATTTATCACAGAAGGAATTTATTTTGCTAGCCTGAATGTTTAGTCTCTGGATGTACAAAACTGTATTGCAAGATCTATCAAAAAAATCACTTATTGTGCCATTATTCAGTTAAAACAACAACACTGACAGATTCAATTATTGATGCACATTGTTCATTAGGTCTTTTTTTTTTAAGGTAGCTTCTGAAATAATGCTGGCAAGTATCTTATAATAGACTACTTGAATGGGCTGGAGGTGCCTAGTGTACTTCTGCCTTTGAAATCAAGCTGAGAAAATCTGTCAATTTCAGTTTCTTACCCTTCCAATAATCAGTTCTCCACATTTTCATATAAGTTCTTTTTGGGGGGGAAGCCCTGAAAATCCAGCATTTTGGTGTGAATTTCAACCGATACATGTTTCTCTCTATTTGCAATTTAATATAATACATCTTGATATTTTCACTAATATGCACATTTATATGCAGGTTCTATGCTAGTATATGCATTTTTCTGCACATTACTTGGCTAAAGAATTTCTTTGCAAAACTTGGAGAAGTGCCACGTCCAAAGGATGGCTGTGTTTCGGTTCTCATACACATTTTGGAAAGTGTAAATTTTGCAAGTTAACATTTAAATGTGAACGGGATCAAATTTCTTCCCCCATCCCTAGTTTGAACTTACGCTTGTTTGGGCCTGGCCAATTCGAAATGGGAATCTGCCAGAGAATCTCATGCATGCATTTTTTAGTTCCTTGTAGGGCGGGTGGGATATAATAATATTAATAATAATTTCCCCGGACAGTCTGGGCTGCTCGTGCTCTAAGTCTTTTTCTACTCTTAGATCTGCATCAGCTCTAGCTTGGGGGGCAGGTTCCGTTCTCATTTGATATTGCCAAATTATGAAAGCATTTGGACTTGCTAGAGAATAGACACTTGCCGGATGTGCTTATGAAAGCCGGAAAAAACTTGTAAAAAAGAAGGACAGCTGCAGCGTCTGAAACATTCTTAACCAAAGGCTGAGTTGTTATGGCAGGAAAGCCTGTTGGTCACAGAAACTTGACTCCGTAGCCATTGGCTGAGTTGCTCTGGTGTTATGGCATGTATATGACTGCTAAAGACTGTTGGTACAAATGATCTGGGGTCAGTACTGACTTTGAGATGTCGGGGTGGGGAGTGGGGGTGGGAACAGAGAAGCAAGAAAGTAACACAAACCATTTTCACTTACCCTGGGTTTGTGTGTGTGTGTTCAAAACAACAAAGTTTGGCTTGCTTTTAGGTGCATCTACTGAGGCTACATAAAAGACACAATGTACAGCTTTATACATGAAATGCACAGCACAGTTGTTTTCAGTTTCCTGAAGGTTTCTTGCAGAACGCTTCTGTTTCCGTTTTTTAAAAATAATTGTTTGTTACTTCTTAGATTGTTGTACTGTACGCTCTTTACCTGGGAGTAAGCCCCACTGAATTCAACGGACTTATTGTGGGGGTAACTGTAATGAATTTGCAGCACAATCCCAATCACTTCTGTTTGCAAGTGGGTTCTATTGAATTCAACAGGGCTTACTCCCAGGCAAATCGGGTTAGAATTGGAGCCTTATTCTGGATCCATTCCAATGTCTTTAATTCAGGCTCCCTTCTCAAAATCATAGCCGAGCTTGTTCCTAGGTAACAAATTAATAGATTAATGTCTTCTGACAAAGAGGAAAAATGTAATAATAGTGCCATATGTTGATAAAGATTCCTTTTTTCTCATATGCCAATCAAAAGCCAAGACGCAAAACTTTTAAAATGCTGCATATATAACATTTCAAATGTTGAATCTTCCTTAGCTGCAAAAATAATAATTCAGAACTGTTATGAGCTCATTGTGATTGCACCGCAAGTGAAAGTCTCAGCAATATATTGGTAAAAAATGTGATCCTTTTTATGATGAGAGGTGGGATGCAAATTTTTTGAGTTTGTGTGCCAGACACCTGAGATCATAGATCGGTCATCCCAAATCGTGACCCTGATCCAGAAGAAGATAGTATGCCTGTTGCTACATTTGCAAAAAACCTCCTTCCACTTCTGCCTAAGAACTGCGTCACCACACATAAATACAAATCATTAGACTAGGCAATGTTTGATAAGGCCCAGATGAACATGTGAATTTTTTTTTAGCGTAAAGTAATGCATTCTGGCAAATAGGAAAGTTCTACCAGTGGTGATTGATCTTCTGAGCACACATTCACTTGTGCAATTTACCACTCATACAGATGGGCAAATGTGTCAATTTTAGGTCCTCGTTTCCCCCCACTTTCAAGTCCAGTTCTCCACATTTGCAGCCCTACCTGGACATACCTGGGATTGGACCTGAGACTTGCCCTACCACTGAACGATGGCCCTGCCCAGGCCACCAAACAGAGATACACGCAGTGGCGGCTCCTCACTTCTCCCTATGCCTTTTCCAATGGCAAAGTAACGCTTCTTGGTGCATATGCTCATGCCCAGTGTCACGGCTTGAATGCTGAGACCTAGCACAGTTCAGCGAAGTTGAGAGAGAGAGACAAAGCCACATACCTGTAGTGAACTTGTAGTTAACCGTTTTATCATAAAATCAGAACAGGAATATATGGAAACTCATGATATATGCTTTCCTGTAAGCTGTTGCTCAGAGTGGCTAGCTCCTCCTTTTCTAGACTATTTTCTAGGGGCCGGATCGCTCCCTCTGAGGGACCTTTCCTGTCTCTTGTTCTCTGTTCTGTTACATGGAGTAAACACCTTGTTCTAGGAGTGAGAGGAAGAGTGTCACGGTCCGGTCGGCGGGCGGTTGAAGCCCTGGTTTAGGACGTCAGGACCAGAGGCAAGATGGTGGTGTAGAAGCAGGAACAGGTGCAGGGCTGAGGGTCCAGCAGCAGGCAGTCGCAGGGTCAAGGAGCAAGGTAGAGGCGAAGGTCTGGGAGTCAAGGAGCAAGGCGTCGGCAAGGCGAAGGTCCAAGGACCAAAGGCGTCGGCAAGGCTAGGGTCCAAGGAGCAAGGCATCGGCAAGGCAAGGGTCCAAGGTTTGAGGATCAAGGCGTCAGCAAGGCAAGGGTCCAAGGAGCAAGAGGCCAGGTGCAACCAGGCAGGGATAGTGTTGCTGTGGCAAAGAGCTGAAGGGAAATGCTGAGCTTTTATCCCTCCCAGCTCCTGCCACCAGGTGCAGTGAGGTATCAAGTGGCCTCACCTGAGTGGCCACTCCATGCTTCTCCAGCACAAGCTGAGGCCTCACCTGAGTGGCCACTCCTTGCTTCTCCAGCACAGTCCTGCAAAGCACTACAGGCCCCAGAGCCTGACTCCTGCCCATACTTCTGACAAAGAGTTAGCAGGCTTTCGGCAGACACATTGTCATCTGGTGCCAAGTCTGACTTCTGTTGCCCCTGTTCCTCACCCACCAGTATCTCCCAGCTCCTCTCCTCCTCTGGGGTGTATCTAGTTGTCCACCGGTCTGAACCTGTGTCCAGACTGTCATCTCCTTCTCTGCAGGCATCTTGGTCGGGCGGCTTCCAACACTCCTCATCTAGCCAAGCCCTGACATCCAGTCAACTGCTACCACTTAAATCAGCCCATTGTGCGCTTCTGGTTGGAGACTGTACATCGCCACAGAAATTTGAGTGAAACTGAACCAGAACAGCTCAAAACAAATGCCATCATGGAAACACCAGTGGCCATCAATACAGCTTCCAAGTTTTTGTTGTTGTTTTAGTCGTTTAGTTGTGTCCGACTCTCTGTGACCCCTGGACCAGAGCATGCAGGGCACTCCTGTCTTCCACTGCCTCCTGCAGTTTGGTCAGACTCATGTTGGTAGCTTCGAGAACACTGTCCAAGCATCTCGTCCTCTGTCGTCCCCTTCTCCTTGTGCCCTCCATCTTTCCCAACATCAGGGTCTTTTCCAGGGAGTCTTCTCTTCTCATGAGGTGGACAAAGTATTGGAGCCTCAGCTTCAGGAGAAGGTGCCAATTCACTTTTTGCACGAGTTTTGTTCAGCTGTGGCTCTGGGTTCCTCTGGGGCATTTATTGGGTGGGCTGAGGTTGGAGGAGGCAGCAATGTCACTCGCTAACAGGGCCAACATTGGATTCTAACGTTCCTGGGTCGTTGCTGTAAAACTGATGAGGAATATGCATACAGGCGCATTTAGTGGACAAAAGAGTGAAAGGGAAAAGCTTGCGGCATAGGAAACACTGTCTAAAAAGGAATTATGGCCCAATTATCTTCAGCTGGGCCACAGATTTACGGGGGTGGGGGTGGGGATGGCCTCATAATGGCTGTTGTTTAATTTTAATAAAACACCAGTTTATTATCAACAGTTTTATGAGATGCTTTCCTTCTGGGTAGCGAGGAGTCCATTCAGGGCAAAGAAATGTGATTATGCCAATAGGCTCTTCAGATTCCAAAAGTACTTTGCAATGATGAAAATTTCTGTAATGAGAATTTTGGAGAAGTCAGCTGAAAGTAGCTGACTTTGCTCCGTCTGTTCCAGAATTTGTTGCTCGCTCAATGCACTTTGCTTTCCCTAAGCAAGCTCCACCTCCCAACATGAAATAAGCAATGCAGGTATTTCATGCAGCTGCCTGGTGGTTTATGCGTCAAACCAATGCCTTCTTCTCCCCACCCTCCCAATTTCTCAGCCGCCACCGCCATCTTGAAACCAAAATCATGTGCCACCATCTTATAGGGAGATTCATGTTTGTTTGCTAATGATTCCCAGCATGAAACTTACCTTTTTCCACAACTGCTGTGAAGATCGTATGCTATCATTTAAAGAGCAGTGAAATGAAAGTTTGAAATCAATTTGTTCCCATGGTTTGTGTAACATTTCCTTCCGGAATTACAGGCTTTGTCTTATAAAAGAATTGTTTTTAAAAGGACCTGTCTTTTAAAAAGGTAAAGGTAAAGAGACCCCTGACCATTAAGTCCAGTTGTGACCGACTCTGGGGTTGTGGCAGGAGCAGGGACCAAGCAATGGGAGCTCACCCCGTCGCGGGGATTTGAACCGCCGACCTTCTGATTGGCAAGCCCTAGGCTCTGTGGTTTAACCCACAGCGCCACCCGCGTCTTTTAGGTGATCACAAAATTCTCTTCAAAAAAGAGGGGGAAAGAAAGCAAAGGTATCTTAGGAATGATACTTGGAAATAAACACACACACACACACACACACACACACACACACACAGGTTAAAGGTTTAAGCTGTAATAAACTAGTGCTCTGCTAATGGCGATGGAAAGATAATAGTACAGTTGAACTATTTCTGAAGGATATAACAGCACATTAATTCCCAGTACTTGTGAGTATTCGGAATACGTAATGGTTGAAAAATCTCAGGTATTCTGGAATTTAGCTTCGGTTATAATATAGCCATATGTGCATAAGTTTGTAATTAAAAAAGCATTAGATGAGAAGCTTTTAAAGCAGCAAGAATCCACCAAGCAGAAATAAAACCAGGCTGGTTCTTATTTGGCAGTATAGTGCCAAAACCACAATGTAATTAAATGATAACAATCTGAAGACCTTTTCATTTTGGTACTTCATATATTGTGAAAGGTTCCTCACTAATTGATTCCACGGCTTCCCGTGATTCATCCTGTAGCAAATCCACCAAGTGCTTTAGCAATCTGAAACATTTAAAGGACTGACGGCAAAGAATCTCATTTCTCCACCCTTAGGAGAACATGCAGCACGCTAAATAAAAGTATATTTCACTATCATTAGAAGATAATGTGATTCAATTTTCCCCATCCAAGGGAAAAAAAAGAGATGATGGTATGTATAAACAGAAAAGCGATGCCCCAAAGGCCCTTTCGAGCCAGTCACACATATTTATAAGTATGTGTAGAAATCAGCCAGTGCTGAACGATATCTGAAATTCAATTTATTAACTGCACTTGCAAGGTCCAAGGTTTGTGTTGTCAAGCAAGTTCGCCATTCTGCGCAAGCCATTGGGATAATTTGGCCATGTGCACATAAGTTTGCAAACAAACAAACAAACATCCTTTTAAAGCAATCTCTCAAGCAGAAACAAAATCAAACTGGGGTCCCATCGACATTATACAGTGGCACCTTGGTTTGCAACCGCTTTGGATTACAACCATTTTGGATTACAACAACCATGCCAAACCCAGAACTGTGTGTCCCTTTTTTTGGACTGCAACCCTTTTTTTGGGGGGGGGGATTGCAACCAATTTGGGGTGGAGGTCCCATTGGCGAAGGCGTGCCTTGGGTTACAACCTGTTTTGGTTTACAACCGGACCTCCGGAACGGATTATGGTTGTAAACCAAGGTACCACTGTACGTGGAAAGTACTTGGCTGCCTCCGAAAGACTCCTGGGAGTTGTAGTTTGTTAAGGATGCTGGGAACTGTAACTAAGACTTCCCCCCTTCCTTCCTGGACTGAGCACATATAACTACTGATCATTTTATATAACTCAATTACGGTACTTTCACTAGTTTGAATCCAGTTTTTATAAAAGTTTTTTTTTATTGTAAGTCATTCTGGAACCTTATGGTGAAGAGTGTGAAAGAAATCTAATGAATACTACTACTAATAATAATATTAGCAAGATAGGATATGGGAGCTGTTTTGCTGGCACAGTGGTGGTACTGGGTACATCTCCCATACTCCCCAAGTAGGGGATTGCTTCATAAAATTTGCCTACGCTCCATCTTTATAGATGGCAGTCTCTGGGTATTCTCTGCAATTGGCAGCTTTTTCTCTCTTCCCACCTCCCAACAACATCTAGAGAGCATCGTATTGGCTGCTCCCGGGCTAAGGACAGTAATGGGTGAGGGTTGTGTCCAAGTCTGCATCACGTGTGGAGTTCCCCCCGTCCTTTCCTTCCTCCATGTGCCTTGCCAGATCTGCTCTGAAGGGTCCTGGAACCACCTGGAGCAGATTTTGAGGGTATACAGGGGGCTGCAGGGGAAAGAAAAGGACAACGAAGTCCCATTGCGCAGGTGAAAAACGTGCTTCAAATGCAGCGATAGTGTGCATTTTCACTTATTTAGTGATCTCACCGTATTCTCGTGTGCGGTTCTGTCTGTATTTTCAACTTCATTTCAGAATGAAATGTCATGTACAATAATAATAAGAACGGAAAATGATGTGAGTGGTTGTTAGTGTGGAGCCAAGTGGATTTGGGAGGGTTTAAGCTGACCCTTGCAAGCCTATTGGGGGGGGGGAGCTGTTTTCCGACAACAATCTTTCCTTTTTCATCTCGTATGTTGTAAAAGACACAGAGCGCTTAGAACACCTAAGGTGTCCTGCTGTTGATAATGACTCACATCCTGTATTTTAAAAAAATAATAATATAAAAATGTACAAGACATTGAGTTCCTGCTATTTCTGGCAGAGACCATTTTAAAAAATCCTTTTCATGAGGAAAAATGCAGTCCCTTGCTCTTCAGAAGCTGATGTGGGAAGGCAGCTAGCGTGCTGCAGAAATTATTGAGCGAAGAACACAATAATCGCACAACAAGGGAGAGGGGAAGAAATCCTTCCCTGATGAGACAAACATCTTATTTAGAAATGCCAAACAAGCAGCAACTTACTCCTCGGCGAGGTTTCTCTTATACAAAATGGGCTCCCTACACAGAGAACGAAAGTCCACTCTCAAAAACTATGCAGCAGATGACCTGCATGAGATTAGCAAAAAAACAAAAGGGAGAAAAAGCTCTGCGGTCAGAGTATTTCTGGGGCTTGCAATGCCCCAGGTGTTTTTTTCTGAAAAGAAAAATAAGCGGAACATGATGGGACTAATCAGTGGAAAGGAACACAATTTGCCAAGTGTTCCTCAGTATTATCTTTAAGATTGCTTTCAAAAGGAAAACGCCAGTCTTCTTGGGATCACAAAAGCTATATTTTACTGTGAATGCTCACACATGTTCCATAATGTCCTGTCCTACAGATAAAGCCCATTAGGGAGATTACATTACGGGCAGGCCGGATTTAGGTTTCATGAGGCCCTAAGCTACTGAAGGTAATGGGGCCCTGTGTATGTCCAGCTGTCCTTTGTCAACAACAAATTGTCGCTGTTTTGTGTGTGTTGAATATATGCTATATGGTAATTTATGGACCTAATAGGTATCTAAAGCCATTTGCACATTGCCAAATATGTACTTTATCAAAGTAATTGTGGAACGGAAATACAACTAAGAAGTATATTAATACTGAAATACAATTAAGAAGTATATTAATAGTGAAATAATTATTAAGCTCTAACTTAAAATGATTTTTTATTCATAACAAACTTAATAATGCAAAATAAAAAAAAATCCTTCCAGCAGCACCTTAGAGACCAAGTAAGTTTGTCATAGGTATGAGCTTTCGTGTGCATGCACACTTCTTCAGATACACTGAAACAGAAGTCACCAGACCTTTATATATAGTCAGATGGTGGGGGGGGGGAGGTATTACTCAGAAGGGTGGAGGGAGTGGGTGATTGACAGACTGATAGCTGTTGATGACCGTTAATGACTGCAAATATATTAATAATGCAAACACACTGGCATTTGGCAATAACAAAAGTTCCTTTAGAAATGAGCAAACCAGTGATATTTGAGGGAGCAGGCTAGCAGGCGGGGCCCTTTACTTACCGGTACACCCTAGAAGCCTACACAACACAAAACACTGTTGCTGTATGTAGGTTTTATTTTATTTGTTTTTTATCTTATATTTTGGAAATGTACATCCAGTTGTTTTTTTCCTTTACATTTTTTGTGGGCCGCCAAGAGAGTGGGGTCCTAAGCTATAGCTTGTTTAGCTTATTTGTAATTCTGGCACTGATTACGGGGCAGCACATGTGGGATAATGTGTTTGTGCTCCGTTAGTTTACACCAGGAGGGGTGTTTTCAGCTTTAAGAAACATTCCAGAAAACAAATAAAGGGAGGGAATGATCAGGATTTGTGGGGCAATTGTGCTGCAAGTGAACATATTATGCTGCAGATCACTAGGAAAGGGGTTGAAATGAAGACCGTTTATCTTCAAGTCTTATCTCAAATCTATGGTGCACGTGGGTGGCGCTGTGGTCTAAACCACTGAGCCTAGGGCTTGCCGATTGGAAGGTCGGCAGTTCGAATCCCTGTGACGGGGTGAGCTCCTGTTGCTTGGTCCCTGCTCCTGCCAACCTAGCAGTTCGAAAGCACGTCAAAGTGCAAGTAGATAAATAGGTACCGCTCTGGCGGGAAGGTAAATGGCATTTCCGTGTGCTGCTCTGGTTCGCCAGAAGTGGCTTAGTCATGCTGGCCACATGACCCGGAAGCTGTACACCGGCTCCCTCAGCCAGTAAAGCGAGATGAGCACCACAACCCCAGAGTCCCCAGCGACTGGACCTAATGGTCAGCGGCTCCTTTACCTTACTTTACGGTGCAGCTGCATTTAGAATACTGGACACAGATTTGGCTGCATGGTATCGAAAAGGATATTGCAGAGCAGGGAAAAGGTGCAGAAAGGTGCTACAGTACTAAGAAGCAGGGGTTGATTCAAAGAAAACAAAGAAATCCCACTTAGCCTCTTAAGGCAACAGAGGGAGGGTGTGTGTGATAAAAATTAATAAAAATTATAATGTGGAGACAGTGAATAGAGAGAGTTTTTTTGATGCCTCATTTGTAATACTAGTGCTCCGGACCATTCAATTAAAATGATTGGCATGAGATTCATTCAAGTTGTTTTATATACAGCATGTTGTACCGTATATACAACATATATAAAAACACAACAAAGCATCAAACATTAAAAAACAAAACCTCCCACCCACCCACCCCAATTAAAATTTTTTTTTTAATGGAACCTCTCATATGGGATTTTGTATATAATTTTTCCCTCGGCTCTTTTTGCTGGCCCATGTAGGACCAGCATAGATAGTTGGCCCCAGTGAATACTTGACTTTTTCTCCCCTTATGGCTTTGATCTATAGGCTACCACTAAAATGAGGCTGCATTTTAAGTTGCATTTTAAACAGTATTCTAACTTATATTTTAATCAACTGTTTGTTTTTTGTTTTTTAAAAAGGTTTTTACTGTATT
>NW_028291087.1:0-86734 GCF_965207765.1 Zootoca vivipara | reverse complement strand
GAGTCAAATTGAAGCAGAACACATTGTTGGAGTGTCAGCATGCATAGATAGAAGGCAAATAAGCGTTCCATGGCTTTATTTCGCTTAGTTGCTTACTCTTGAGTAGAACTGCAAATTCACTCCAGGAATAAGCACCTTTGTAAAATGAGTCAAATTGAAGCAGAACACATTGTTGGAGTGTCAGCATGCATAGATAGAAGGCAAATAAACGTTCCATGGCTTTATTTCGCTTCGTTGCTTACTCTTGAGTAGAACTGCATATTCACTCCAGGAATAAGCACCTTTGTAAAATGAATCAAATTGAAGCAGAACACATTGTTGGAGTGACAGAATGCATAGATAGAAGGCAAATAAGCGTTCCATGGCTTTATTTCGCTTAGTTGCTTACTCTTGAGTAGAACTGCATATTCACTCCAGAAATAAGCACCTTTGTAAAAAGAGTCAAATTGAAGCAGAACACATTGTTAGAGTGTCAGAATGCATAGATAGAAGGCAAATAAGCGTTCCATGGCTTTATGTCGCTTAGTTGCTTACTCTTGAGTAGAACTGCATATTCACTCCAGGAATAAGCACCTTCGTAAAATGAGTCAAATTGAAGCAGAAAACATTGTTGGAGTGTCAGCATGCATAGATAGAAGGCAAATAAACGTTCCATGGCTTTATTTCGCTTAGTTGCTTACTCTTGAGTAGAACTGCATATTCACTCCAGGAATAAGCACCTTTGTAAAATGAGTCAAATTGAAGCAGAACACATTGTTGGAGTGTCAGCATGCATAGAAGGCAAATAAGCGTTCCATGGCTTTATTTCGCTTAGTTGCTTACTCTTGAGTAGAACTGCAAATTCACTCCAGGAATAAGCACCTTTGTAAAATGAGTCAAATTGAAGCAGAACACATTGTTGGAGTGTCAGCATGCATAGATAGAAGGCAAATAAACGTTCCATGGCTTTATTTCGCTTCGTTGCTTACTCTTGAGTAGAACTGCATATTCACTCCAGGAATAAGCACCTTTGTAAAATGAATCAAATTGAAGCAGAACACATTGTTGGAGTGACAGAATGCATAGATAGAAGGCAAATAAGCGTTCCATTGCTTTATTTCGCTTAGTTGCTTACTCTTGAGTAGAACTGCATATTCACTCCAGGAATAAGCACCTTTGTAAAAAGAGTCAAATTGAAGCAGAACACATTGTTGGAGTGTCAGAATGCATAGATAGAAGGCAAATAAGCGTTCCATGGCTTTATTTCGCTTAGTTGCTTACTCTTGAGTAGAACTGCATATTCACTCCAGGAATAAGCACCTTTGTAAAAAGAGTCAAATTGAAGCAGAACACATTGTTGGAGTGTCAGAATGCATAGATAGAAGGCAAATAAGCGTTCCATGGCTTTATTTCGCTTAGTTGCTTACTCTTGAGTAGAACTGCATATTCACTCCAGGAATAAGCACCTTTGTAAAATGAGTCAAATTGAAGCAGAACACATTGTTGGAGTGTCAGAATGCATAGAAGGCAAATAAGCGTTCCATGGCTTTATTTCGCTTAGTTGCTTACTCTTGAGTAGAACTGCAAATTCACTCCAGGAATAAGCACCTTTGTAAAAAGAGTCAAATTGAAGCAGAACACATTGTTGGAGTGTCAGCATGCATAGATAGAAGGCAAATAAACGTTCCATGGCTTTATTTCGCTTCGTTGCTTACTCTTGAGTAGAACTGCATATTCACTCCAGGAATAAGCACCTTTGTAAAATGAGTCAAATTGAAGCAGAACACATTGTTGGAGTGACAGAATGAATAGATAGAAGGCAAATAAGCGTTCCATGGCTTTATTTCGCTTAGTTGCTTACTCTTGAGTAGAACTGCATATTCACTCCAGGAATAAGCACCTTTGTAAAAAGAGTCAAATTGAAGCAGAACACATTGTTGGAGTGTCAGCATGCATAGATAGAAGGCAAATAAACGTTCCATGGCTTTATTTCGCTTAGTTGCTTACTCTTGAGTAGAACTGCATATTCACTCCAGGAATAAGCACCTTTGTAAAATGAGTCAAATTGAAGCAGAACACATTGTTGGAGTGTCAGAATGCATAGATAGAAGGCAAATAAGCGTTCCATGGCTTTATTTCGCTTAGTTGCTTACTCTTGAGTAGAACTGCATATTCACTCCAGAAATAAGCACCTTTGTAAAAAGAGTCAAATTGAAGCAGAACACATTGTTGGAGTGTCAGCATGCATAGATAGAAGGCAAATAAGCGTTCCATGGCTTTATTTCGCTTAGTTGCTTACTCTTGAGTAGAACTGCATATTCACTCCAGAAATAAGCACCTTTGTAAAAAGAATCAAATTGAAGCAGAACACATTGTTAGAGTGTCAGAATGCATAGATAGAAGGCAAATAAGCGTTCCATGGCTTTATGTCGCTTAGTTGCTTACTCTTGAGTAGAACTGCATATTCACTCCAGGAATAAGCACCTTTGTAAAATGAGTCAAATTGAAGCAGAAAACATTGTTGGAGTGTCAGCATGCATAGATAGAAGGCAAATAAGCGTTCCATGGCTTTATTTCGCTTAGTTGCTTCCTCTTGAGTAGAACTGCATATTCACTCCAGGAATAAGCACCTTTGTAAAATGAATCAAATTGAAGCAGAACACATTGTTGGAGTGTCAGAATGCATAGATAGAAGGCAAATAAGCGTTCCATGGCTTTATTTCGCTTAGTTGCTTACTCTTGAGTAGAACTGCATATTCACTCCAGGAATAAGCACCTTTGTAAAAAGAGTCAAATTGAAGCAGAACACATTGCTGGAGTGTCAGAATGCATAGATAGAAGGCAAATAAGCGTTCCATGGCTTTATTTCGCTTAGTTGCTTACTCTTGAGTAGAACTGCATATTCACTCCAGGAATAAGCACCTTTGTAAAATGAGTCAAATTGAAGCAGAACACATTGTTGGAGTGTCAGAATGCATAGATAGAAGGCAAATAAGCGTTCCATGGCTTTATTTCGCTTAGTTGCTTTCTCTTGAGTAGAACTGCATATTCACTCCAGGAATAAGCACCTTTGTAAAATGAATCAAATTGAAGCAGAACACATTGTTGGAGTGTCAGAATGCATAGATAGAAGGCAAATAAGCGTTCCATGGCTTTATTTCGCTTAGTTGCTTACTCTTGAGTAGAACTGCATATTCACTCCAGGAATAAGCACCTTTGTAAAAAGAGTCAAATTGAAGCAGAACACATTGCTGGAGTGTCAGAATGCATAGATAGAAGGCAAATAAGCGTTCCATGGCTTTATTTCGCTTAGTTGCTTACTCTTGAGTAGAACTGCATATTCACTCCAGGAATAAGCACCTTTGTAAAATGAGTCAAATTGAAGCAGAACACATTGTTGGAGTGTCAGAATGCATAGAAGGCAAATAAGCGTTCCATGGCTTTATTTCGCTTAGTTGCTTACTCTTGAGTAGAACTGCAAATTCACTCCAGGAATAAGCACCTTTGTAAAAAGAGTCAAATTGAAGCAGAACACATTGTTGGAGTGTCAGCATGCATAGATAGAAGGCAAATAAACGTTCCATGGCTTTATTTCGCTTCGTTGCTTACTCTTGAGTAGAACTGCATATTCACTCCAGGAATAAGCACCTTTGTAAAATGAGTCAAATTGAAGCAGAACACATTGTTGGAGTGACAGAATGCATAGATAGAAGGCAAATAAGCGTTCCATGGCTTTATTTCGCTTAGTTGCTTACTCTTGAGTAGAACTGCATATTCACTCCAGGAATAAGCACCTTTGTAAAAAGTGTCAAATTGAAGCAGAACACATTGTTGGAGTGTCAGCATGCATAGATAGAAGGCAAATAAACGTTCCATGGCTTTATTTCGCTTAGTTGCTTACTCTTGAGTAGAACTGCATATTCACTCCAGGAATAAGCACCTTTGCAAAATGAGTCAAATTGAAGCAGAACACATTGTTGGAGTGTCAGAATGAATAGATAGAAGGCAAATAAGCGTTCCATGGCTTTATTTCGCTAAGTTGCTTACTCTTGAGTAGAACTGCATGTTCGCTCCAGGAATAAGCACCTTTGTAAAATGAGTCAAATTGAAGCAGAACACATTGTTGGAGTGTCAGAATGCATAGATAGAAGGCAAATAAGCGTTCCATGGCTTTATGTCGCTTAGTTGCTTACTCTTGAGTAGAACTGCATATTCACTCCAGGAATAAGCACCTTTGTAAAATGAGTCAAATTGAAGCAGAAAACATTGTTGGAGTGTCAGCATGCATAGATAGAAGGCAAATAAGCGTTCCATGGCTTTATTTCGCTTAGTTGCTTCCTCTTGAGTAGAACTGCATATTCACTCCAGGAATAAGCACCTTTGTAAAATGAATCAAATTGAAGCAGAACACATTGTTGGAGTGTCAGAATGCATAGATAGAAGGCAAATAAGCGTTCCATGGCTTTATTTCGCTTAGTTGCTTACTCTTGAGTAGAACTGCATATTCACTCCAGGAATAAGCACCTTTGTAAAATGAGTCAAATTGAAGCAGAACACATTGTTGGAGTGACAGAATGCATAGATAGAAGGCAAATAAGCGTTCCATGGCTTTATTTCGCTTAGTTGCTTACTCTTGAGTAGAACTGCATATTCACTCCAGAAATAAGCACCTTTGTAAAAAGAGTCAAATTGAAGCAGAACACATTGTTGGAGTGTCAGCATGCATAGATAGAAGGCAAATAAGCGTTCCATGGCTTTATTTCGCTTAGTTGCTTACTCTTGAGTAGAACTGCATATTCACTCCAGGAATAAGCACCTTTGTAAAATGAATCAAATTGAAGCAGAACACATTGTTGGAGTGTCAGAATGCATAGATAGAAGGCAAATAAGCGTTCCATGGCTTTATTTCGCTTAGTTGCTTACTCTTGAGTAGAACTGCATATTCACTCCAGGAATAAGCACCTTTGTAAAAAGAGTCAAATTGAAGCAGAACACATTGTTGGAGTGTCAGAATGCATAGATAGAAGGCAAATAAGCGTTCCATGCCTTTATTTCGCTTAGTTGCTTACTCTTGAGTAGAACTGCATATTCACTCCAGGAATAAGCACCTTTGTAAAATGAGTCAAATTGAAGCAGAACACATTGTTGGAGTGTCAGAATGCATAGAAGGCAAATAAGCGTTCCATGGCTTTATTTCGCTTAGTTGCTTACTCTTGAGTAGAACTGCAAATTCACTCCAGGAATAAGCACCTTTGTAAAAAGAGTCAAATTGAAGCAGAACACATTGTTGGAGTGTCAGCATGCATAGATAGAAGGCAAATAAACGTTCCATGGCTTTATTTCGCTTCGTTGCTTACTCTTGAGTAGAACTGCATATTCACTCCAGGAATAAGCACCTTTGTAAAATGAGTCAAATTGAAGCAGAACACATTGTTGGAGTGACAGAATGCATAGATAGAAGGCAAATAAGCGTTCCATGGCTTTATTTCGCTTAGTTGCTTACTCTTGAGTAGAACTGCATATTCACTCCAGAAATAAGCACCTTTGTAAAAAGAGTCAAATTGAAGCAGAACACATTGTTGGAGTGTCAGCATGCATAGATAGAAGGCAAATAAGCGTTCCATGGCTTTATTTCGCTTAGTTGCTTACTCTTGAGTAGAACTGCATATTCACTCCAGAAATAAGCACCTTTGTAAAAAGAATCAAATTGAAGCAGAACACATTGTTAGAGTGTCAGAATGCATAGATAGAAGGCAAATAAGCGTTCCATGGCTTTATGTCGCTTAGTTGCTTACTCTTGAGTAGAACTGCATATTCACTCCAGGAATAAGCACCTTTGTAAAATGAGTCAAATTGAAGCAGAAAACATTGTTGGAGTGTCAGCATGCATAGATAGAAGGCAAATAAGCGTTCCATGGCTTTATTTCGCTTAGTTGCTTCCTCTTGAGTAGAACTGCATATTCACTCCAGGAATAAGCACCTTTGTAAAATGAATCAAATTGAAGCAGAACACATTGTTGGAGTGTCAGAATGCATAGATAGAAGGCAAATAAGCGTTCCATGGCTTTATTTCGCTTAGTTGCTTACTCTTGAGTAGAACTGCATATTCACTCCAGGAATAAGCACCTTTGTAAAAAGAGTCAAATTGAAGCAGAACACATTGCTGGAGTGTCAGAATGCATAGATAGAAGGCAAATAAGCGTTCCATGGCTTTATTTCGCTTAGTTGCTTACTCTTGAGTAGAACTGCATATTCACTCCAGGAATAAGCACCTTTGTAAAATGAGTCAAATTGAAGCAGAACACATTGTTGGAGTGTCAGAATGCATAGATAGAAGGCAAATAAGCGTTCCATGGCTTTATTTCGCTTAGTTGCTTTCTCTTGAGTAGAACTGCATATTCACTCCAGGAATAAGCACCTTTGTAAAATGAATCAAATTGAAGCAGAACACATTGTTGGAGTGTCAGAATGCATAGATAGAAGGCAAATAAGCGTTCCATGGCTTTATTTCGCTTAGTTGCTTACTCTTGAGTAGAACTGCATATTCACTCCAGGAATAAGCACCTTTGTAAAAAGAGTCAAATTGAAGCAGAACACATTGCTGGAGTGTCAGAATGCATAGATAGAAGGCAAATAAGCGTTCCATGGCTTTATTTCGCTTAGTTGCTTACTCTTGAGTAGAACTGCATATTCACTCCAGGAATAAGCACCTTTGTAAAATGAGTCAAATTGAAGCAGAACACATTGTTGGAGTGTCAGAATGCATAGAAGGCAAATAAGCGTTCCATGGCTTTATTTCGCTTAGTTGCTTACTCTTGAGTAGAACTGCAAATTCACTCCAGGAATAAGCACCTTTGTAAAAAGAGTCAAATTGAAGCAGAACACATTGTTGGAGTGTCAGCATGCATAGATAGAAGGCAAATAAACGTTCCATGGCTTTATTTCGCTTCGTTGCTTACTCTTGAGTAGAACTGCATATTCACTCCAGGAATAAGCACCTTTGTCAAATGAGTCAAATTGAAGCAGAACACATTGTTGGAGTGACAGAATGCATAGATAGAAGGCAAATAAGCGTTCCATGGCTTTATTTCGCTTAGTTGCTTACTCTTGAGTAGAACTGCATATTCACTCCAGGAATAAGCACCTTTGTAAAAAGAGTCAAATTGAAGCAGAACACATTGTTGGAGTGTCAGCATGCATAGATAGAAGGCAAATAAACGTTCCATGGCTTTATTTCGCTTAGTTGCTTACTCTTGAGTAGAACTGCATATTCACTCCAGGAATAAGCACCTTTGCAAAATGAGTCAAATTGAAGCAGAACACATTGTTGGAGTGTCAGAATGAATAGATAGAAGGCAAATAAGCGTTCCATGGCTTTATTTCGCTAAGTTGCTTACTCTTGAGTAGAACTGCATGTTCGCTCCAGGAATAAGCACCTTTGTAAAATGAGTCAAATTGAAGCAGAACACATTGTTGGAGTGTCAGAATGCATAGATAGAAGGCAAATAAGCGTTCCATGGCTTTATGTCGCTTAGTTGCTTACTCTTGAGTAGAACTGCATATTCACTCCAGGAATAAGCACCTTTGTAAAAAGAGTCAAATTGAAGCAGAACACATTGCTGGAGTGTCAGAATGCATAGATAGAAGGCAAATAAGCGTTCCATGGCTTTATTTCGCTTAGTTGCTTACTCTTGAGTAGAACTGCATATTCACTCCAGGAATAAGCACCTTTGTAAAATGAGTCAAATTGAAGCAGAACACATTGTTGGAGTGTCAGAATGCATAGATAGAAGGCAAATAAGCGTTCCATGGCTTTATTTCGCTTAGTTGCTTCCTCTTGAGTAGAACTGCATATTCACTCCAGGAATAAGCACCTTTGTAAAATGAATCAAATTGAAGCAGAACACATTGTTGGAGTGTCAGAATGCATAGATAGAAGGCAAATAAGCGTTCCATGGCTTTATTTCGCTTAGTTGCTTACTCTTGAGTAGAACTGCATATTCACTCCAGGAATAAGCACCTTTGTAAAAAGAGTCAAATTGAAGCAGAACACATTGCTGGAGTGTCAGAATGCATAGATAGAAGGCAAATAAGCGTTCCATGGCTTTATTTCGCTTAGTTGCTTACTCTTGAGTAGAACTGCATATTCACTCCAGGAATAAGCACCTTTGTAAAATGAGTCAAATTGAAGCAGAACACATTGTTGGAGTGTCAGAATGCATAGAAGGCAAATAAGCGTTCCATGGCTTTATTTCGCTTAGTTGCTTACTCTTGAGTAGAACTGCAAATTCACTCCAGGAATATGCACCTTTGTAAAAAGAGTCAAATTGAAGCAGAACACATTGTTGGAGTGTCAGCATGCATAGATAGAAGGCAAATAAGCGTTCCATGGCTTTATTTCGCTTAGTTGCTTACTCTTGAGTAGAACTGCATATTCACTCCAGGAATAAGCACCTTTGTAAAATGAGTCAAATTGAAGCAGAACACATTGTTGGAGTGTCAGAATGCATAGATAGAAGGCAAATAAGCGTTCCATGGCTTTATTTCGCTTAGTTGCTTACTCTTGAGTAGAACTGCATATTCACTCCAGGAATAAGCACCTTTGTAAAAAGAGTCAAATTGAAGCAGAACACATTGTTGGAGTGTCAGCATGCATAGATAGAAGGCAAATAAACGTTCCATGGCTTTATTTCGCTTAGTTGCTTACTCTTGAGTAGAACTGCATATTCACTCCAGGAATAAGCACCTTTGCAAAATGAGTCAAATTGAAGCAGAACACATTGTTGGAGTGTCAGAATGAATAGATAGAAGGCAAATAAGCGTTCCATGGCTTTATTTCGCTAAGTTGCTTACTCTTGAGTAGAACTGCATGTTCGCTCCAGGAATAAGCACCTTTGTAAAATGAGTCAAATTGAAGCAGAACACATTGTTGGAGTGTCAGAATGCATAGATAGAAGGCAAATAAGCGTTCCATGGCTTTATGTCGCTTAGTTGCTTACTCTTGAGTAGAACTGCATATTCACTCCAGGAATAAGCACCTTTGTAAAATGAGTCAAATTGAAGCAGAAAACATTGTTGGAGTGTCAGCATGCATAGATAGAAGGCAAATAAGCGTTCCATGGCTTTATTTCGCTTAGTTGCTTCCTCTTGAGTAGAACTGCATATTCACTCCAGGAATAAGCACCTTTGTAAAATGAATCAAATTGAAGCAGAACACATTGTTGGAGTGTCAGAATGCATAGATAGAAGGCAAATAAGCGTTCCATGGCTTTATTTCGCTTAGTTGCTTACTCTTGAGTAGAACTGCATATTCACTCCAGGAATAAGCACCTTTGTAAAAAGAGTCAAATTGAAGCAGAACACATTGCTGGAGTGTCAGAATGCATAGATAGAAGGCAAATAAGCGTTCCATGGCTTTATTTCGCTTAGTTGCTTACTCTTGAGTAGAACTGCATATTCACTCCAGGAATAAGCACCTTTGTAAAATGAGTCAAATTGAAGCAGAACACATTGTTGGAGTGTCAGAATGCATAGATAGAAGGCAAATAAGCGTTCCATGGCTTTATTTCGCTTAGTTGCTTCCTCTTGAGTAGAACTGCATATTCACTCCAGGAATAAGCACCTTTGTAAAATGAATCAAATTGAAGCAGAACACATTGTTGGAGTGTCAGAATGCATAGATAGAAGGCAAATAAGCGTTCCATGGCTTTATTTCGCTTAGTTGCTTACTCTTGAGTAGAACTGCATATTCACTCCAGGAATAAGCACCTTTGTAAAAAGAGTCAAATTGAAGCAGAACACATTGCTGGAGTGTCAGAATGCATAGATAGAAGGCAAATAAGCGTTCCATGGCTTTATTTCGCTTAGTTGCTTACTCTTGAGTAGAACTGCATATTCACTCCAGGAATAAGCACCTTTGTAAAATGAGTCAAATTGAAGCAGAACACATTGTTGGAGTGTCAGAATGCATAGAAGGCAAATAAGCGTTCCATGGCTTTATTTCGCTTAGTTACTTACTCTTGAGTAGAACTGCATATTCACTCCAGGAATAAGCACCTTTGTAAAATGAGTCAAATTGAAGCAGAACACATTGTTGGAGTGACAGAATGCATAGATTGAAGGCAAATAAGCGTTCCATGGCTTTATTTCGCTTAGTTGCTTACTCTTGAGTAGAACTGCATATTCACTCCAGGAATAAGCACCTTTGTAAAAAGAGTCAAATTGAAGCAGAACACATTGTTGGAGTGTCAGCATGCATAGATAGAAGGCAAATAAACGTTCCATGGCTTTATTTCGCTTAGTTGCTTACTCTTGAGTAGAACTGCATATTCACTCCAGGAATAAGCACCTTTGCAAAATGAGTCAAATTGAAGCAGAACACATTGTTGGAGTGTCAGAATGAATAGATAGAAGGCAAATAAGCGTTCCATGGCTTTATTTCGCTAAGTTGCTTACTCTTGAGTAGAACTGCATGTTCGCTCCAGGAATAAGCACCTTTGTAAAATGAGTCAAATTGAAGCAGAACACATTGTTGGAGTGTCAGAATGCATAGATAGAAGGCAAATAAGCGTTCCATGGCTTTATTTCGCTTAGTTGCTTACTCTTGAGTAGAACTGCATATTCACTCCAGGAATAAGCACCTTTTTAAAATGAGTCAAATTGAAGCAGAACACATTGTTGGAGTGTCAGCATGCATAGAAGGCAAATAAGCGTTCCATGGCTTTATTTCGCTTAGTTGCTTACTCTTGAGTAGAACTGCATATTCACTCCAGGAATAAGCACCTTTGTAAAATGAGTCAAATTGAAGCAGAACACATTGTTGGAGTGTCAGAATGCATAGATAGAAGGCAAATAAGCGTTCCATGGCTTTATTTCGCTTAGTTGCTTACTCTTGAGTAGAACTGCAAATTCACTCCAGGAATAAGCACCTTTGTAAAAAGAGTCAAATTGAAGCAGAACACATTGTTGGAGTGTCAGCATGCATAGATAGAAGGCAAATAAACGTTCCATGGCTTTATTTCGCTTCGTTGCTTACTCTTGAGTAGAACTGCATATTCACTCCAGGAATAAGCACCTTTGTAAAATGAGTCAAATTGAAGCAGAACACATTGTTGGAGTGACAGAATGCATAGATAGAAGGCAAATAAGCGTTCCATGGCTTTATTTCGCTTAGTTGCTTACTCTTGAGTAGAACTGCATATTCACTCCAGGAATAAGCACCTTTGTAAAATGAGTCAAATTGAAGCAGAACACATTGTTGGAGTGTCAGAATGCATAGAAGGCAAATAAGCGTTCCATGGCTTTATTTCGCATAGTTGCTTGCTCTTGAGTAGGACTGCATATTCACTCCAGGAATAAGCACCTTTGTAAAATGAGTCAAATTGAAGCAGTACACATTGTTGGAGTGTCAGAATGCATAGATAGAAGGCAAATAAGCGTTCCATGGCTTCATTTCGCTTAGTTGCTTACTCTTGAGTAGAACTGCAAATTCACTCCAGGAATAAGCACCTTTGTTAAAAGCGTCAAATTGAAGCAGAACACATTGTTGGAGTGTCAGCATGCATAGATAGAAGGCAAATAAACGTTCCATGGCTTTATTTCGCTTAGTTGCTTACTCTTGAGTAGAACTGCATATTCACTCCAGGAATAAGCACCTTTGTAAAATGAGTCAAATTGAAGCAGAACACATTGTTGGAGTGACAGAATGCATAGATAGAAGGCAAATAAGCGTTCCATGGCTTTATTTCGCTTAGTTGCTTACTCTTGAGTAGAACTGCATATTCACTCCAGGAATAAGCACCTTTGTAAAAAGAGTCAAATTGAAGCAGAACACATTGTTGGAGTGTCAGCATGCATAGATAGAAGGCAAATAAGCGTTCCATGGCTTTATTTCGCTTAGTTGCTTACTCTTGAGTAGAACTGCATATTCACTCCAGGAATAAGCACCTTTGTAAAATGAGTCAAATTGAAGCAGAACACATTGTTGGAGTGTCAGAATGCATAGAAGGCAAATAAGCGTTCCATGGCTTTATTTCGCTTAGTTGCTTACTCTTGAGTAGAACTGCAAATTCACTCCAGGAATAAGCACCTTTGTAAAAAGAGTCAAATTGAAGCAGAACACATTGTTGGAGTGTCAGCATGCATAGATAGAAGGCAAATAAACGTTCCATGGCTTTATTTCGCTTCGTTGCTTACTCTTGAGTAGAACTGCATATTCACTCCAGGAATAAGCACCTTTGTAAAATGAGTCAAATTGAAGCAGAACACATTGTTGGAGTGACAGAATGCATAGATAGAAGGCAAATAAGCGTTCCATGGCTTTATTTCGCTTAGTTGCTTACTCTTGAGTATAACTGCATATTCACTCCAGGAATAAGCACCTTTGTAAAAAGAGTCAAATTGAAGCAGAACACATTGTTGGAGTGTCAGCATGCATAGATAGAAGGCAAATAAACGTTCCATGGCTTTATTTCGCTTAGTTGCTTACTCTTGAGTAGAACTGCATATTCACTCCAGGAATAAGCACCTTTGCAAAATGAGTCAAATTGAAGCAGAACACATTGTTGGAGTGTCAGAATGAATAGATAGAAGGCAAATAAGCGTTCCATGGCTTTATTTCGCTAAGTTGCTTACTCTTGAGTAGAACTGCATGTTCGCTCCAGGAATAAGCACCTTTGTAAAATGAGTCAAATTGAAGCAGAACACATTGTTGGAGTGTCAGAATGCATAGATAGAAGGCAAATAAGCGTTCCATGGCTTTATTTCGCTTAGTTGCTTACTCTTGAGTAGAACTGCATATTCACTCCAGGAATAAGCACCTTTTTAAAATGAGTCAAATTGAAGCAGAACACATTGTTGGAGTGTCAGCATGCATAGAAGGCAAATAAGCGTTCCAT
This sequence comes from Zootoca vivipara, assembly GCF_965207765.1. Taxonomy (NCBI): domain Eukaryota; kingdom Metazoa; phylum Chordata; class Lepidosauria; order Squamata; family Lacertidae; genus Zootoca; species Zootoca vivipara. The sequence continues at coordinate 73,859 of NW_028291087.1, read as the reverse complement.
GGCTTTATTTCGCTTAGTTGCTTACTCTTGAGTAGAACTGCATATTCACTCCAGGAATAAGCACCTTTGTAAAAAGAGTCAAATTGAAGCAGAACACATTGTTGGAGTGTCAGCATGCATAGATAGAAGGCAAATAAACGTTCCATGGCTTTATTTCGCTTCGTTGCTTACTCTTGAGTAGAACTGCATATTCACTCCAGGAATAAGCACCTTTGTAAAATGAGTCAAATTGAAGCAGAACACATTGTTGGAGTGACAGAATGCATAGATAGAAGGCAAATAAGCGTTCCATGGCTTTATTTCGCTTAGTTGCTTACTCTTGAGTAGAACTGCATATTCACTCCAGGAATAAGCACCTTTGTAAAATGAGTCAAATTGAAGCAGAACACATTGTTGGAGTGTCAGAATGCATAGAAGGCAAATAAGCGTTCCATGGCTTTATTTCGCATAGTTGCTTGCTCTTGAGTAGGACTGCATATTCACTCCAGGAATAAGCACCTTTGTAAAATGAGTCAAATTGAAGCAGAACACATTGTTGGAGTGTCAGAATGCATAGATAGAAGGCAAATAAGCGTTCCATGGCTTCATTTCGCTTAGTTGCTTACTCTTGAGTAGAACTGCAAATTCACTCCAGGAATAAGCACCTTTGTTAAAAGCGTCAAATTGAAGCAGAACACATTGTTGGAGTGTCAGCATGCATAGATAGAAGGCAAATAAACGTTCCATGGCTTTATTTCGCTTAGTTGCTTACTCTTGAGTAGAACTGCATATTCACTCCAGGAATAAGCACCTTTGTAAAATGAGTCAAATTGAAGCAGAACACATTGTTGGAGTGACAGAATGCATAGATAGAAGGCAAATAAGCGTTCCATGGCTTTATTTCGCTTAGTTGCTTACTCTTGAGTAGAACTGCATGATCACTCCAGGAATAAGCACCTTTGTAAAAAGAGTCAAATTGAAGCAGAACACATTGTTGGAGTGTCAGCATGCATAGATAGAAGGCAAATAAGCGTTCCATGGCTTTATTTCGCTTAGTTGCTTACTCTTGAGTAGAACTGCATATTCACTCCAGAAATAAGCACCTTTGTAAAAAGAGTCAAATTGAAGCAGAACACATTGTTAGAGTGTTAGAATGCATAGATAGAAGGCAAATAAGCGTTCCATGGCTTTATGTCGCTTAGTTGCTTACTCTTGAGTAGAACTGCATATTCACTCCAGGAATAAGCACCTTTGTAAAATGAGTCAAATGGAAGCAGAAAACATTGTTGGAGTGTCAGCATGCATAGATAGAAGGCAAATAAACGTTCCATGGCTTTATTTCGCTTAGTTGCTTACTCTTGAGTAGAACTGCATATTCACTCCAGGAATAAGCACCTTTGTAAAATGAATCAAATTGAAGCAGAACACATTGTTGGAGTGTCAGAATGCATAGATAGAAGGCAAATAAGCGTTCCATGGCTTTATTTCGCTTAGTTGCTTACTCTTGAGTAGAACTGCATATTCACTCCAGGAATAAGCACCTTTGTAAAAAGAGTCAAATTGAAGCAGAACACATTGTTGGAGTGTCAGAATGCATAGATAGAAGGCAAATAAGCGTTCCATGGCTTTATTTCGCTTAGTTGCTTACTCTTGAGTAGAACTGCATATTCACTCCAGGAATAAGCACCTTTGTAAAATGAGTCAAATTGAAGCAGAACACATTGTTGGAGTGTCAGAATGCATAGAACGCAAATAAGCGTTCCATGGCTTTATTTCGCTTAGTTGCTTACTCTTGAGTAGAACTGCATATTCACTCCAGGAATAAGCACCTTTGTAAAATGAGTCAAATTGAAGCAGAACACATTGTTGGAGTGTGAGCATGCATAGATAGAAGGCAAATAAGCGTTCCATGGCTTCAATTCGCTTAGTTGCTTACTCTTGAGTAGAACTGCAAATTCACTCCAGGAATAAGCACCTTTGTAAAATGAGTCAAATTGAAGCAGAACACATTGTTGGAGTGTCAGCATGCATAGATAGAAGGCAAATAAACGTTCCATGGCTTTATTTCGCTTCGTTGCTTACTCTTGAGTAGAACTGCATATTCACTCCAGGAATAAGCACCTTTGTAAAATGAGTCAAATTGAAGCAGAACACATTGTTGGAGTGACAGAATGCATAGATAGGAGGCAAATAAGCGTTCCATGGCTTTATTTCGCTTAGTTGCTTACTCTTGAGTAGAACTGCATATTCACTCCAGGAATAAGCACCTTTGTAAAAAGAGTCAAATTGAAGCAGAACACATTGTTGGAATGTCAGCATGCATAGATAGAAGGCAAATAAGCGTTCCATGGCTTTATTTCGCTTAGTTGCTTACTCTTGAGTAGAACTGCATATTCACTCCAGGAATAAGCACCTTTGTAAAAAGAGTCAAATTGAAGCAGAACACATTGTTGGAGTGTCAGCATGCATAGATAGAAGGCAAATAAACGTACCATGGCTTTATTTCGCTTAGTTGCTTACTCTTGAGTAGAACTGCATATTCACTCCAGGAATAAGCACCTTTGTAAAATGAGTCAAATTGAAGCAGAACACATTGTTGGAGTGACAGAATGCATAGATAGAAGGCAAATAAGCGTTCCATGGCTTTATTTCGCTTTGTTGCTTACTCTTGAGTAGAACTGCATATTCACTCCAGGAATAAGCACCTTTGTAAAATGAGTCAAATTGAAGCAGAACACATTGTTGGAGTGTCAGAATGCATAGAAGGCAAATAAGCGTTCCATGGCTTTATTTCGCTTAGTTGCTTGCTCTTGAGTAGGACTGCATATTCACTCCAGGAATAAGCACCTTTGTAAAATGAGTCAAATTGAAGCAGAACACATTGTTGGAGTGTCAGAATGCATAGATAGAAGGCAAATAAGCGTTCCATGGCTTCATTTCGCTTAGTTGCTTACTCTTGAGTAGAACTGCAAATTCACTCCAGGAATAAGCACCTTTGTTAAAAGCGTCAAATTGAAGCAGAACACATTGTTGGAGTGTCAGCATGCATAGATAGAAGGCAAATAAACGTTCCATGGCTTTATTTCGCTTAGTTGCTTACTCTTGAGTAGAACTGCATATTCACTCCAGGAATAAGCACCTTTGTAAAATGAGTCAAATTGAAGCAGAACACATTGTTGGAGTGACAGAATGCATAGATAGAAGGCAAATAAGCGTTCCATGGCTTTATTTCGCTTAGTTGCTTACTCTTGAGTAGAACTGCATATTCACTCCAGGAATAAGCACCTTTGTAAAAAGAGTCAAATTGAAGCAGAACACATTGTTGGAGTGTCAGCATGCATAGATAGAAAGCAAATAAGCGTTCCATGGCTTTATTTCGCTTAGTTGCTTACTCTTGAGTAGAACTGCATATTCACTCCAGGAATAAGCACCTTTGTAAAATGAGTCAAATTGAAGCAGAACACATTGTTGGAGTGTCAGAATGCATAGAAGGCAAATAAGCGTTCCATGGCTTTATTTCGCTTAGTTGCTTACTCTTGAGTAGAACTGCAAATTCACTCCAGGAATAAGCACCTTTGTAAAAAGAGTCAAATTGAAGCAGAACACATTGTTGGAGTGTCAGCATGCATAGATAGAAGGCAAATAAACGTTCCATGGCTTTATTTCGCTTCGTTGCTTACTCTTGAGTAGAACTGCATATTCACTCCAGGAATAAGCACCTTTGTAAAATGAGTCAAATTGAAGCAGAACACATTGTTGGAGTGACAGAATGCATAGATAGAAGGCAAATAAGCGTTCCATGGCTTTATTTCGCTTAGTTGCTTACTCTTGAGTAGAACTGCATATTCACTCCAGGAATAAGCACCTTTGTAAAAAGAGTCAAATTGAAGCAGAACACATTGTTGGAGTGTCAGCATGCATAGATAGAAGGCAAATAAACGTTCCATGGCTTTATTTCGCTTAGTTGCTTACTCTTGAGTAGAACTGCATATTCACTCCAGGAATAAGCACCTTTGCAAAATGAGTCAAATTGAAGCAGAACACATTGTTGGAGTGTCAGAATGAATAGATAGAAGGCAAATAAGCGTTCCATGGCTTTATTTCGCTAAGTTGCTTACTCTTGAGTAGAACTGCATGTTCGCTCCAGGAATAAGCACCTTTGTAAAATGAGTCAAATTGAAGCAGAACACATTGTTGGAGTGTCAGAATGCATAGATAGAAGGCAAATAAGCGTTCCATGGCTTTATTTCGCTTAGTTGCTTACTCTTGAGTAGAACTGCATATTCACTCCAGGAATAAGCACCTTTTTAAAATGAGTCAAATTGAAGCAGAACACATTGTTGGAGTGTCAGCATGCATAGAAGGCAAATAAGCGTTCCATGGCTTTATTTCGCTTAGTTGCTTACTCTTGAGTAGAACTGCATATTCACTCCAGGAATAAGCACCTTTGTAAAATGAGTCAAATTGAAGCAGAACACATTGTTGGAGTGTCAGAATGCATAGATAGAAGGCAAATAAGCGTTCCATGGCTTTATTTCGCTTAGTTGCTTACTCTTGAGTAGAACTGCAAATTCACTCCAGGAATAAGCACCTTTGTAAAAAGAGTCAAATTGAAGCAGAACACATTGTTGGAGTGTCAGCATGCATAGATAGAAGGCAAATAAACGTTCCATGGCTTTATTTCGCTTCGTTGCTTACTCTTGAGTAGAACTGCATATTCACTCCAGGAATAAGCACCTTTCTAAAATGAGTCAAATTGAAGCAGAACACATTGTTGGAGTGACAGAATGCATAGATAGAAGGCAAATAAGCGTTCCATGGCTTTATTTCGCTTAGTTGCTTACTCTTGAGTAGAACTGCATATTCACTCCAGGAATAAGCACCTTTGTAAAATGAGTCAAATTGAAGCAGAACACATTGTTGGAGTGTCAGAATGCATAGAAGGCAAATAAGCGTTCCATGGCTTTATTTCGCATAGTTGCTTGCTCTTGAGTAGGACTGCATATTCACTCCAGGAATAAGCACCTTTGTAAAATGAGTCAAATTGAAGCAGAACACATTGTTGGAGTGTCAGAATGCATAGATAGAAGGCAAATAAGCGTTCCATGGCTTCATTTCGCTTAGTTGCTTACTCTTGAGTAGAACTGCAAATTCACTCCAGGAATAAGCACCTTTGTTAAAAGCGTCAAATTGAAGCAGAACACATTGTTGGAGTGTCAGCATGCATAGATAGAAGGCAAATAAACGTTCCATGGCTTTATTTCGCTTAGTTGCTTACTCTTGAGTAGAACTGCATATTCACTCCAGGAATAAGCACCTTTGTAAAATGAGTCAAATTGAAGCAGAACACATTGTTGGAGTGACAGAATGCATAGATAGAAGGCAAATAAGCGTTCCATGGCTTTATTTCGCTTAGTTGCTTACTCTTGAGTAGAACTGCATATTCACTCCAGGAATAAGCACCTTTGTAAAAAGAGTCAAATTGAAGCAGAACACATTGTTGGAGTGTCAGCATGCATAGATAGAAGGCAAATAAACGTTCCATGGCTTAATTTCGCTTAGTTGCTTACTCTTGAGTAGAACTGCATATTCACTCCAGGAATAAGCACCTTTGTAAAATGAGTCAAATTGAAGCAGAACACATTGTTGGAGTGTCAGAATGAATAGATAGAAGGCAAATAAACGTTCCATGGCTTTATTTCGCTTAGTTGCTTACTCTTGAGTAGAACTGCATATTCACTCCAGGAATAAGCACCTTTGCAAAATGAGTCAAATTGAAGCAGAACACATTGTTGGAGTGTCAGAATGAATAGATAGAAGGCAAATAAGCGTTCCATGGCTTTATTTCGCTAAGTTGCTTACTCTTGAGTAGAACTGCATGTTCGCTCCAGGAATAAGCACCTTTGTAAAATGAGTCAAATTGAAGCAGAACACATTGTTGGAGTGTCAGAATGCATAGATAGAAGGCAAATAAGCGTTCCATGGCTTTATTTCGCTTAGTTGCTTACTCTTGAGTAGAACTGCATATTCACTCCAGGAATAAGCACCTTTTTAAAATGAGTCAAATTGAAGCAGAACACATTGTTGGAGTGTCAGCATGCATAGAAGGCAAATAAGCGTTCCATGGCTTTATTTCGCTTAGTTGCTTACTCTTGAGTAGAACTGCATATTCACTCCAGGAATAAGCACCTTTGTAAAATGAGTCAAATTGAAGCAGAACACATTGTTGGAGTGTCAGAATGCATAGATAGAAGGCAAATAAGCGTTCCATGGCTTTATTTCGCTTAGTTGCTTACTCTTGAGTAGAACTGCAAATTCACTCCAGGAATAAGCACCTTTGTAAAAAGAGTCAAATTGAAGCAGAACACATTGTTGGAGTGTCAGCATGCATAGATAGAAGGCAAATAAACGTTCCATGGCTTTATTTCGCTTCGTTGCTTACCCTTGAGTAGAACTGCATATTCACTCCAGGAATAAGCACCTTTGTAAAATGAGTCAAATTGAAGCAGAACACATTGTTGGAGTGACAGAATGCATAGATAGAAGGCAAATAAGCGTTCCATGGCTTTATTTCGCTTAGTTGCTTACTCTTGAGTAGAACTGCATATTCACTCCAGGAATAAGCACCTTTGTAAAATGAGTCAAATTGAAGCAGAACACATTGTTGGAGTGTCAGAATGCATAGAAGGCAAATAAGCGTTCCATGGCTTTATTTCGCATAGTTGCTTGCTCTTGAGTAGGACTGCATATTCACTCCAGGAATAAGCACCTTTGTAAAATGAGTCAAATTGAAGCAGAACACATTGTTGGAGTGTCAGAATGCATAGATAGAAGGCAAATAAGCGTTCCATGGCTTCATTTCGCTTAGTTGCTTACTCTTGAGTAGAACTGCAAATTCACTCCAGGAATAAGCACCTTTGTTAAAAGCGTCAAATTGAAGCAGAACACATTGTTGGAGTGTCAGCATGCATAGATAGAAGGCAAATAAACGTTCCATGGCTTTATTTCGCTTAGTTGCTTACTCTTGAGTAGAACTGCATATTCACTCCAGGAATAAGCACCTTTGTAAAATGAGTCAAATTGAAGCAGAACACATTGTTGGAGTGACAGAATGCATAGATAGAAGGCAAATAAGCGTTCCATGGCTTTATTTCGCTTAGTTGCTTACTCTTGAGTAGAACTGCATATTCACTCCAGGAATAAGCACCTTTGTAAAAAGAGTCAAATTGAAGCAGAACACATTGTTGGAGTGTCAGCATGCATAGATAGAAGGCAAATAAACGTTCCATGGCTTAATTTCGCTTAGTTGCTTACTCTTGAGTAGAACTGCATATTCACTCCAGGAATAAGCACCTTTGTAAAATGAGTCAAATTGAAGCAGAACACATTGTTGGAGTGTCAGAATGAATAGATAGAAGGCAAATAAGCGTTCCATGGCTTTATTTCGCTAAGTTGCTTACTCTTGAGTAGAACTGCATGTTCACTCCAGGAATAAGCACCTTTGTAAAATGAGTCAAATTGAAGCAGAACACATTGTTGGAGTGTCAGAATGCATAGATAGAAGGCAAATAAGCGTTCCATGGCTTTATTTCGCTTAGTTGCTTACTCTTGAGTAGAACTGCATATTCACTCCAGAAATAAGCACCTTTGTAAAAAGAGTCAAATTGAAGCAGAACACATTGTTAGAGTGTCAGAATGCATAGATAGAAGGCAAATAAGCGTTCCATGGCTTTATGTCGCTTACTTGCTTACTCTTGAGTAGAACTGCATATTCACTCCAGGAATAAGCACCTTTGTAAAATGAGTCAAATTGAAGCAGAAAACATTGTTGGAGTGTCAGCATGCATAGATAGAAGGCAAATAAACGTTCCATGGCTTTATTTCGCTTAGTTGCTTACTCTTGAGTAGAACTGCATATTCACTCCAGGAATAAGCACCTTTGTAAAATGAATCAAATTGAAGCAGAACACATTGTTGGAGTGTCAGAATGCATAGATAGAAGGCAAATAAGCGTTCCATGGCTTTATTTCGCTTAGTTGCTTACTCTTGAGTAGAACTGCATATTCACTCCAGGAATAAGCACCTTTGTAAAAAGAGTCAAATTGAAGCAGAACACATTGTTGGAGTGTCAGAATGCATAGATAGAAGGCAAATAAGCGTTCCATGGCTTTATTTCGCTTAGTTGCTTACTCTTGAGTAGAACTGCATATTCACTCCAGGAATAAGCACCTTTGTAAAATGAGTCAAATTGAAGAAGAACACATTGTTGGAGTGTCAGAATGCATAGAAGGCAAATAAGCGTTCCATGGCTTTATTTCGCTTAGTTGCTTACTCTTGAGTAGAACTGCATATTCACTCCAGGAATAAGCACCTTTGCAAAATGAGTCAAATTGAAGCAGAACACATTGTTGGAGTGTCAGAATGAATAGATAGAAGGCAAATAAGCGTTCCATGGCTTTATTTCGCTAAGTTGCTTACTCTTGAGTAGAACTGCATGTTCGCTCCAGGAATAAGCACCTTTGTAAAATGAGTCAAATTGAAGCAGAACACATTGTTGGAGTGTCAGAATGCATAGATAGAAGGCAAATAAGCGTTCCATGGCTTTATTTCGCTTAGTTGCTTACTCTTGAGTAGAACTGCATATTCACTCCAGGAATAAGCACCTTTTTAAAATGAGTCAAATTGAAGCAGAACACATTGTTGGAGTGTCAGCATGCATAGAAGGCAAATAAGCGTTCCATGGCTTTATTTCGCTTAGTTGCTTACTCTTGAGTAGAACTGCATATTCACTCCAGGAATAAGCACCTTTGTAAAATGAGTCAAATTGAAGCAGAACACATTGTTGGAGTGTCAGAATGCATAGATAGAAGGCAAATAAGCGTTCCATGGCTTTATTTCGCTTAGTTGCTTACTCTTGAGTAGAACTGCAAATTCACTCCAGGAATAAGCACCTTTGTAAAAAGAGTCAAATTGAAGCAGAACACATTGTTGGAGTGTCAGCATGCATAGATAGAAGGCAAATAAACGTTCCATGGCTTTATTTCGCTTCGTTGCTTACTCTTGAGTAGAACTGCATATTCACTCCAGGAATAAGCACCTTTGTAAAATGAGTCAAATTGAAGCAGAACACATTGTTGGAGTGACAGAATGCATAGATAGAAGGCAAATAAGCGTTCCATGGCTTTATTTCGCTTAGTTGCTTACTCTTGAGTAGAACTGCATATTCACTCCAGGAATAAGCACCTTTGTAAAATGAGTCAAATTGAAGCAGAACACATTGTTGGAGTGACAGAATGCATAGAAGGCAAATAAGCGTTCCATGGCTTTATTTCGCATAGTTGCTTGCTCTTGAGTAGGACTGCATATTCACTCCAGGAATAAGCACCTTTGTAAAATGAGTCAAATTGAAGCAGAACACATTGTTGGAGTGTCAGAATGCATAGATAGAAGGCAAATAAGCGTTCCATGGCTTCATTTCGCTTAGTTGCTTACTCTTGAGTAGAACTGCAAATTCACTCCAGGAATAAGCACCTTTGTTAAAAGCGTCAAATTGAAGCAGAACACATTGTTGGAGTGTCAGCATGCATAGATAGAAGGCAAATAAACGTTCCATGGCTTTATTTCGCTTAGTTGCTTACTCTTGAGTAGAACTGCATATTCACTCCAGGAATAAGCACCTTTGTAAAATGAGTCAAATTGAAGCAGAACACATTGTTGGAGTGACAGAATGCATAGATAGAAGGCAAATAAGCGTTCCATGGCTTTATTTCGCTTAGTTGCTTACTCTTGAGTAGAACTGCATATTCACTCCAGGAATAAGCACCTTTGTAAAAAGAGTCAAATTGAAGCAGAACACATTGTTGGAGTGTCAGCATGCATAGATAGAAGGCAAATAAACGTTCCATGGCTTAATTTCGCTTAGTTGCTTACTCTTGAGTAGAACTGCATATTCACTCCAGGAATAAGCACCTTTGTAAAATGAGTCAAATTGAAGCAGAACACATTGTTGGAGTGTCAGAATGAATAGATAGAAGGCAAATAAACGTTCCATGGCTTTATTTCGCTTAGTTGCTTACTCTTGAGTAGAACTGCATATTCACTCCAGGAATAAGCACCTTTGCAAAATGAGTCAAATTGAAGCAGAACACATTGTTGGAGTGTCAGAATGAATAGATAGAAGGCAAATAAGCGTTCCATGGCTTTATTTCGCTAAGTTGCTTACTCTTGAGTAGAACTGCATGTTCGCTCCAGGAATAAGCACCTTTGTAAAATGAGTCAAATTGAAGCAGAACACATTGTTGGAGTGTCAGAATGCATAGATAGAAGGCAAATAAGCGTTCCATGGCTTTATTTCGCTTAGTTGCTTACTCTTGAGTAGAACTGCATATTCACTCCAGGAATAAGCACCTTTTTAAAATGAGTCAAATTGAAGCAGAACACATTGTTGGAGTGTCAGCATGCATAGAAGGCAAATAAGCGTTCCATGGCTTTATTTCGCTTAGTTGCTTACTCTTGAGTAGAACTGCATATTCACTCCAGGAATAAGCACCTTTGTAAAAAGAGTCAAATTGAAGCAGAACACATTGTTGGAGTGTCAGCATGCATAGATAGAAGGCAAATAAACGTTCCATGGCTTTATTTCGCTTCGTTGCTTACCCTTGAGTAGAACTGCATATTCACTCCAGGAATAAGCACCTTTGTAAAATGAGTCAAATTGAAGCAGAACACATTGTTGGAGTGACAGAATGCATAGATAGAAGGCAAATAAGCGTTCCATGGCTTTATTTCGCTTAGTTGCTTACTCTTGAGTAGAACTGCATATTCACTCCAGGAATAAGCACCTTTGTAAAATGAGTCAAATTGAAGCAGAACACATTGTTGGAGTGTCAGAATGCATAGAAGGCAAATAAGCGTTCCATGGCTTTATTTCGCATAGTTGCTTGCTCTTGAGTAGGACTGCATATTCACTCCAGGAATAAGCACCTTTGTAAAATGAGTCAAATTGAAGCAGAACACATTGTTGGAGTGTCAGAATGCATAGATAGAAGGCAAATAAGCGTTCCATGGCTTCATTTCGCTTAGTTGCTTACTCTTGAGTAGAACTGCAAATTCACTCCAGGAATAAGCACCTTTGTTAAAAGCGTCAAATTGAAGCAGAACACATTGTTGGAGTGTCAGCATGCATAGATAGAAGGCAAATAAACGTTCCATGGCTTTATTTCGCTTAGTTGCTTACTCTTGAGTAGAACTGCATATTCACTCCAGGAATAAGCACCTTTGTAAAATGAGTCAAATTGAAGCAGAACACATTGTTGGAGTGACAGAATGCATAGATAGAAGGCAAATAAGCGTTCCATGGCTTTATTTCGCTTAGTTGCTTACTCTTGAGTAGAACTGCATATTCACTCCAGGAATAAGCACCTTTGTAAAAAGAGTCAAATTGAAGCAGAACACATTGTTGGAGTGTCAGCATGCATAGATAGAAGGCAAATAAACGTTCCATGGCTTAATTTCGCTTAGTTGCTTACTCTTGAGTAGAACTGCATATTCACTCCAGGAATAAGCACCTTTGTAAAATGAGTCAAATTGAAGCAGAACACATTGTTGGAGTGTCAGAATGAATAGATAGAAGGCAAATAAGCGTTCCATGGCTTTATTTCGCTAAGTTGCTTACTCTTGAGTAGAACTGCATGTTCACTCCAGGAATAAGCACCTTTGTAAAATGAGTCAAATTGAAGCAGAACACATTGTTGGAGTGTCAGAATGCATAGATAGAAGGCAAATAAGCGTTCCATGGCTTTATTTCGCTTAGTTGCTTACTCTTGAGTAGAACTGCATATTCACTCCAGAAATAAGCACCTTTGTAAAAAGAGTCAAATTGAAGCAGAACACATTGTTAGAGTGTCAGAATGCATAGATAGAAGGCAAATAAGCGTTCCATGGCTTTATGTCGCTTACTTGCTTACTCTTGAGTAGAACTGCATATTCACTCCAGGAATAAGCACCTTTGTAAAATGAGTCAAATTGAAGCAGAAAACATTGTTGGAGTGTCAGCATGCATAGATAGAAGGCAAATAAACGTTCCATGGCTTTATTTCGCTTAGTTGCTTACTCTTGAGTAGAACTGCATATTCACTCCAGGAATAAGCACCTTTGTAAAATGAATCAAATTGAAGCAGAACACATTGTTGGAGTGTCAGAATGCATAGATAGAAGGCAAATAAGCGTTCCATGGCTTTATTTCGCTTAGTTGCTTACTCTTGAGTAGAACTGCATATTCACTCCAGGAATAAGCACCTTTGTAAAAAGAGTCAAATTGAAGCAGAACACATTGTTGGAGTGTCAGAATGCATAGATAGAAGGCAAATAAGCGTTCCATGGCTTTATTTCGCTTAGTTGCTTACTCTTGAGTAGAACTGCATATTCACTCCAGGAATAAGCACCTTTGTAAAATGAGTCAAATTGAAGAAGAACACATTGTTGGAGTGTCAGAATGCATAGAAGGCAAATAAGCGTTCCATGGCTTTATTTCGCTTAGTTGCTTACTCTTGAGTAGAACTGCATATTCACTCCAGGAATAAGCACCTTTGTAAAATGAGTCAAATTGAAGCAGAACACATTGTTGGAGTGTGAGCATGCATAGATAGAAGGCAAATAAGCGTTCCATGGCTTCAATTCGCTTAGTTGCTTACTCTTGAGTAGAACTGCAAATTCACTCCAGGAATAAGCACCTTTGTAAAATGAGTCAAATTGAAGCAGAACACATTGTTGGAGTGTCAGCATGCATAGATAGAAGGCAAATAAACGTTCCATGGCTTTATTTCGCTTCGTTGCTTACTCTTGAGTAGAACTGCATATTCACTCCAGGAATAAGCACCTTTGTAAAATGAGTCAAATTGAAGCAGAACACATTGTTGGAGTGACAGAATGCATAGATAGGAGGCAAATAAGCGTTCCATGGCTTTATTTCGCTTAGTTGCTTACTCTTGAGTAGAACTGCATATTCACTCCAGGAATAAGCACCTTTGTAAAATGAGTCAAATTGAAGCAGAACACATTGTTGGAATGTCAGCATGCATAGATAGAAGGCAAATAAGCGTTCCATGGCTTTATTTCGCTTAGTTGCTTACTCTTGAGTAGAACTGCATATTCACTCCAGGAATAAGCACCTTTGTAAAAAGAGTCAAATTGAAGCAGAACACATTGTTGGAGTGTCAGCATGCATAGATAGAAGGCAAATAAACGTACCATGGCTTTATTTCGCTTAGTTGCTTACTCTTGAGTAGAACTGCATATTCACTCCAGGAATAAGCACCTTTGTAAAATGAGTCAAATTGAAGCAGAACACATTGTTGGAGTGACAGAATGCATAGATAGAAGGCAAATAAGCGTTCCATGGCTTTATTTCGCTTAGTTGCTTACTCTTGAGTAGAACTGCATATTCACTCCAGGAATAAGCACCTTTGTAAAATGAGTCAAATTGAAGCAGAACACATTGTTGGAGTGTCAGAATGCATAGAAGGCAAATAAGCGTTCCATGGCTTTATTTCGCTTAGTTGCTTGCTCTTGAGTAGGACTGCATATTCACTCCAGGAATAAGCACCTTTGTAAAATGAGTCAAATTGAAGCAGAACACATTGTTGGAGTGTCAGAATGCATAGATAGAAGGCAAATAAACGTTCCATGGCTTTATTTCGCTTAGTTGCTTACTCTTGAGTAGAACTGCATATTCACTCCAGGAATAAGCACCTTTGTAAAATGAGTCAAATTGAAGCAGAACACATTGTTGGAGTGTCAGAATGCATAGATAGAAGGCAAATAAGCGTTCCATGGCTTTATTTCGCTTAGTTGCTTACTCTTGAGTAGAACTGCATATTCACTCCAGGAATAAGCACCTTTGTAAAAAGAGTCAAATTGAAGCAGAACACATTGTTGGAGTGTCAGCATGCATAGATAGAAGGCAAAAAAACGTTCCATGGCTTAATTTCGCTTAGTTGCTTACTCTTGAGTAGAACTGCATATTCACTCCAGGAATAAGCACCTTTGTAAAATGCGTCAAATTGAAGCAGAACACATTGTTGGAGTGTCAGAATGAATAGATAGAAGGCAAATAAGCGTTCCATGGCTTTATTTCGCTAAGTTGCTTACTCTTGAGTAGAACTGCATGTTCACTCCAGGAATAAACACCTTTGTAAAATGAGTCAAATTGAAGCAGAACACATTGTTGGAGTGTCAGAATGCATAGATAGAAGGCAAATAAGCGTTCCATGGCTTTATGTCGCTTAGTTGCTTACTCTTGAGTAGAACTGCATATTCACTCCAGGAATAAGCACCTTTGTAAAATGAGTCAAATTGAAGCAGAAAACATTGTTGGAGTGTCAGCATGCATAGATAGAAGGCAAATAAACGTTCCATGGCTTTATTTCGCTTAGTTGCTTACTCTTGAGTAGAACTGCATATTCACTCCAGGAATAAGCACCTTTGTAAAATGAGTCAAATTGAAGCAGAACACATTGTTGGAGTGTGAGCATGCATAGATAGAAGGCAAATAAGCGTTCCATGGCTTCAATTCGCTTAGTTGCTTACTCTTGAGTAGAACTGCAAATTCACTCCAGGAATAAGCACCTTTGTAAAAAGAGTCAAATTGAAGCAGAACACATTGTTGGAGTGTCAGCATGCATAGATAGAAGGCAAATAAACGTTCCATGGCTTTATTTCGCTTCGTTGCTTACTCTTGAGTAGAACTGCATATTCACTCCAGGAATAAGCACCTTTGTAAAATGAGTCAAATTGAAGCAGAACACATTGTTGGAGTGACAGAATGCATAGATAGAAGGCAAATAAGCGTTCCATGGCTTTATTTCGCTTAGTTGCTTACTCTTGAGTAGAACTGCATATTCACTCCAGGAATAAGCACCTTTGTAAAAAGAGTCAAATTGAAGCAGAACACATTGTTGGAGTGTCAGCATGCATAGATAGAAGGCAAATAAACGTTCCATGGCTTTATTTCGCTTAGTTGCTTACTCTTGAGTAGAACTGCATATTCACTCCAGGAATAAGCACCTTTGTGAAATGAGTCAAATTGAAGCAGAACACATTGTTGGAGTGTCAGAATGAATAGATAGAAGGCAAATAAGCGTTCCATGGCTTTATTTCGCTAAGTTGCTTACTCTTGAGTAGAACTGCATGTTCACTCCAGGAATAAGCACCTTTGTAAAATGAGTCAAATTGAAGCAGAACACATTGTTGGAGTGTCAGAATGCATAGATAGAAGGCAAATAAGCGTTCCATGGCTTTATTTCGCTTAGTTGCTTACTCTTGAGTAGAACTGCATATTCACTCCAGGAATAAGCACCTTTGTAAAAAGAGTCAAATTGAAGCAGAACACATTGTTAGAGTGTCAGAATGCAAAGATAGAAGGCAAATAAGCGTTCCATGGCTTTATTTCGCTTAGTTGCTTACTCTTGAGTAGAACTGCATATTCACTCCAGGAATAAGCACCTTTGTAAAATGAGTCAAATTGAAGCAGAACACATTGTTGGAGTGTCAGCATGCATAGATAGAAGGCAAATAAGTGTTCCATGGCTTTATTTCGCTTAGTTGCTTACTCTTGAGTAGAACTGCATATTCACTCCAGGAATAAGCACCTTTGTAAAATGAGTCAAATTGAAGCAGAACACATTGTTGGAGAGTCAGAATGCATAGATAGAAGGCAAATAAGCGTTCCATGGCTTTATTTCGCTTAGTTGCTTACTTTTGAGTAGAACTGCATGTTCACTCCAGGAATAAGCACCTTTGTAAAAAGAGTCAAATTGAAGCAGAACACATTGTTGGAGTGTCAGAATGCATAGATAGAAGGCAAATAAGCGTTCCATGGCTTTATTTCGCTTAGTTGCTTACTCTTGAGTAGAACTGCATATTCACTCCAGGAATAAGCACCTTTGTAAAATGAGTCAAATTGAAGCAGAACACATTGTTGGAGTGTCAGAATGCATAGATAGAAGGCAAATAAGCGTTCCATGGCTTTATTTCGCTTAGTTGCTTACTCTTGAGTAGAACTGCATATTCACTCCAGGAATAAGCACCTTTGTAAAAAGAGTCAAATTGAAGCAGAACACATTGTTGGAGTGTCAGCATGCATAGATAGAAGGCAAATAAACGTTCCATGGCTTTATTTCGCTTAGTTGCTTACTCTTGAGTAGAACTGCATATTCACTCCAGGAATAAGCACCTTTGTGAAATGAGTCAAATTGAAGCAGAACACATTGTTGGAGTGTCAGAATGAATAGATAGAAGGCAAATAAGCGTTCCATGGCTTTATTTCGCTAAGTTGCTTACTCTTGAGTAGAACTGCATGTTCACTCCAGGAATAAGCACCTTTGTAAAATGAGTCAAATTGAAGCAGAACACATTGTTGGAGTGTCAGAATGCATAGATAGAAGGCAAATAAGCGTTCCATGGCTTTATTTCGCTTAGTTGCTTACTCTTGAGTAGAACTGCATATTCACTCCAGGAATAAGCACCTTTGTAAAAAGAGTCAAATTGAAGCAGAACACATTGTTAGAGTGTCAGAATGCAAAGATAGAAGGCAAATAAGCGTTCCATGGCTTTATTTCGCTTAGTTGCTTACTCTTGAGTAGAACTGCATATTCACTCCAGGAATAAGCACCTTTGTAAAATGAGTCAAATTGAAGCAGAACACATTGTTGGAGTGTCAGAATGCATAGATAGAAGGCAAATAAGCGTTCCATGGCTTTATGTCGCTTAGTTGCTTACTCTTGAGTAGAACTGCATATTCACTCCACGAATAAGCACCTTTGTAAAATGAGTCAAATTGAAGCAGAACACATTGTTGGAGTGTCAGCATGCATAGATAGAAGGCAAATAAGTGTTCCATGGCTTTATTTCGCTTAGTTGCTTACTCTTGAGTAGAACTGCATATTCACTCCAGGAATAAGCACCTTTGTAAAATGAGTCAAATTGAAGCAGAACACATTGTTGGAGAGTCAGAATGCATAGATAGAAGGCAAATAAGCGTTCCATGGCTTTATTTCGCTTAGTTGCTTACTTTTGAGTAGAACTGCATGTTCACTCCAGGAATAAGCAACTTTGTAAAAAGAGTCAAATTGAAGCAGAACACATTGTTGGAGTGTCAGAATGCATAGATAGAAGGCAAATAAGCGTTCCATGGCTTTATTTCGCTTAGTTGCTTACTCTTGAGTAGAACTGCATATTCACTCCAGGAATAAGCACCTTTGTAAAATGAGTCAAATTGAAGCAGAACACATTGTTGGAGTGTCAGAATGCATAGATAGAAGGCAAATAAGCGTTCCATGGCTTTATTTCGCTTAGTTGCTTACTCTTGAGTAGAACTGCATATTCACTCCAGGAATAAGCACCTTTGTAAAATGAGTCAAATTGAAGCAGAACACATTGTTGGAGTGTCAGAATGCATAGATAGAAGGCAAATAAGCGTTCCATGGCTTTATGTCGCTTAGTTGCTTACTCTTGAGTAGAACTGCATATTCACTCCAGGAATAAGCACCTTTGTAAAATGAGTCAAATTGAAGCAGAACACATTGTTGGAGTGTCAGCATGCATAGATAGAAGGCAAATAAGTGTTCCATGGCTTTATTTCGCTTAGTTGCTTACTCTTGAGTAGAACTGCATATTCACTCCAGGAATAAGCACCTTTGTAAAATGAGTCAAATTGAAGCAGAACACATTGTTGGAGAGTCAGAATGCATAGATAGAAGGCAAATAAGCGTTCCATGGCTTTATTTCGCTTAGTTGCTTACTTTTGAGTAGAACTGCATGTTCACTCCAGGAATAAGCACCTTTGTAAAAAGAGTCAAATTGAAGCAGAACACATTGTTGGAGTGTCAGCATGCATAGATAGAAGGCAAATAAACGTTCCATGGCTTTATTTCGCTTAGTTGCTTACTCTTGAGTAGAACTGCATATTCACTCCAGGAATAAGCACCTTTGTAAAATGAGTCAAATTGAAGCAGAACACATTGTTGGAGTGACAGAATGCATAGATAGAAGGCAAATAAGCGTTCCATGGCTTTATGTCGCTTAGTTGCTTACTCTTGAGTAGAACTGCATATTCACTCCAGGAATAAGCACCTTTGTAAAATGAGTCAAATTGAAGCAGAACACATTGTTGGAGTGTCAGAATGCATAGATAGAAGGCAAATAAGCGTTCCATGGCTTTATTTCGCTTAGTTGCTTACTCTTGAGTAGAACTGCATATTCACTCCAGGAATAAGCACCTTTGTAAAAAGAGTCAAATTGAAGCAGAACACATTGTTGGAGTGTCAGAATGCATAGATAGACGGCAAATAAGCATTCCATGGATTTATTTCGCTTAGTTGCTTACTCTTGAGTAGAACTGCATATTCACTCCAGGAATAAGCACCTTTGTAAAATGAGTCAAATTGAAGCAGAACACATTGTTGGAGTGTCAGAATGCATAGATAGAAGGCAAAGAAGCGTTCCATGGCTTTATGTCGCTTAGTTGCTTACTCTTGAGTAGAACTGCATATTCACTCCAGGAATAAGCACCTTTGTAAAATGAGTCATATTGAAGCAGAACACATTGTTGGAGTGTCAGAATGCATAGAGGGCAAATAAGCGTTCCATGGCTTTATTTCGCTTAGTTGCTTACTCTTGAGTAGACCTGCATATTCACTCCAGGAATAAGCACCTTTGTAAAATGAGTCAAATTGAAGCAGAACACATTGTTGGAGTGTCAGAATGCATAGATAGAAGGCAAATAAGCGTTCCATGGCTTCATTTCGCTTAGTTGCTTACTCTTGAGTAGAACTGCAAATTCACTCCAGGAATAAGCACCTTTGTAAAATGAGTCAAATTGAAGCAGAACACATTGTTGGAGTGTCAGCATGCATAGATAGAAGGCAAATAAACGTTCCATGGCTTTATTTCGCTTAGTTGCTTACTCTTGAGTAGAACTGCATATTCACTCCAGGAATAAGCACCTTTGTAAAATGAGTCAAATTGAAGCAGAACACATTGTTGGAGTGTCAGAATGCATAGATAGAAGGCAAATAAGCGTTCCATGGCTTTATTTCGCTTAGTTGCTTACTTTTGAGTAGAACTGCATGTTCACTCCAGGAATAAGCACCTTTGTAAAATGAGTCAAATTGAAGCAGAACACATTGTTGGAGTGTCAGCATGCATAGATAGAAGGCAAATAAACGTTCCATGGCTTTATTTCGCTTAGTTGCTTACTCTTGAGTAGAACTGCATATTCACTCCAGGAATAAGCACCTTTGTAAAATGAGTCAAATTGAAGCAGAACACATTGTTGGAGTGTCAGAATGCATAGATAGAAGGCAAATAAGCGTTCCATGGCTTTATTTCGCTTAGTTGCTTACTTTTGAGTAGAACTGCATGTTCACTCCAGGAATAAGCACCTTTGTAAAATGAGTCAAATTGAAGCAGAACACATTGTTGGAGTGTCAGAATGCATAGATAGAAGGCAAATAAGCGTTCCATGGCTTTATTTCGCTTAGTTGCTTACTCTTGAGTAGAACTGCATATTCACTCCAGGAATAAGCACCTTTGTAAAATGAGTCAAATTGAAGCAGAACACATTGTTGGAGTGTCAGCATGCATAGATAGAAGGCAAATAAACGTTCCATGGCTTTATTTCGCTTAGTTGCTTACTCTTGAGTAGAACTGCATATTCACTCCAGGAATAAGCACCTTTGTAAAATGAGTCAAATTGAAGCAGAACACATTGTTGGCGTGTCAGAATGCATAGATAGAAGGCAAATAAGCGTTCCATGGCTTTATTTCGCTTAGTTGCTTACTTTTCAGTTGAACTGCATGTTCACTCCAGGAATAAGCACCTTTGTAAAATGAGTCAAATTGAAGCAGAACACATTGTTGGAGTGTCAGAATGCATAGATAGAAGGCAAATAAGCGTTCCATGGCTTTATTTCGCTTAGTTGCTTACTCTTGAGTAGAACTGCATATTCACTCCAGGAATAAGCACCTTTGTAAAATGAGTCAAATTGAAGCAGAACACATTGTTGGAGTGTCAGAATGCATAGATAGAAGGCAGATATGCGTTCCATGGCTTTATTTCGCTTAGTTGCTTACTCTTGAGTAGAACTGCATATTCACTCCAGGAATAAGCACCTTTGTAAAAAGAGTCAAATTGAAGCAGAACACATTGTTGGAGTGTCAGCATGCATAGATAGAAGGCAAATAAACGTTCCATGGCTTTATTTCGCTTAGTTGCTTACTCTTGAGTAGAACTGCATATTCACTCCAGGAATAAGCACCTTTGTAAAATGAGTCAAATTGAAGCAGAACACATTGTTGGAGTGTCAGAATGCATAGATAGAAGGCAAATAAGCGTTCCATGGCTTTATTTCGCTTAGTTGCTTACTTTTGAGTAGAACTGCATGTTCACTCCAGGAATAAGCACCTTTGTAAAATGAGTCAAATTGAAGCGGAACACATTGTTGGAGTGTCAGAATGCATAGATAGAAGGCAAATAAGCGTTCCATGGCTTTATTTCGCTTAGTTGCTTACTCTTGAGTAGAACTGCATATTCACTCCAGGAATGAGCACCTTTGTAAAAAGAGTCAAATTGAAGCAGAACACATTGTTGGAGTGTCAGCATGCATAGATAGAAGGCAAATAAACGTTCCATGGCTTTATTTCGCTTAGTTGCTTACTCTTGAGTAGAACTGCATAATCACTCCAGGAATAAGCACCTTTGTAAAAAGAGTCAAATTGAAGCAGAACACATTGTTGGAGTCTCAGAATGCATAGATAGAAGGCAAATAAGCGTTCCATGGCTTTATTTCGCTTAGTTGCTTACTCTTGAGTAGAACTGCATATTCACTCCAGGAATAAGCACCTTTGTAAAATGCGTCAAATTGAAGCAGAACACATTGTTGGAGTGTCAGAATGCATAGATAGAAGGCAAATAAGCGTTCCATGGCTTTATTTCGCTTAGTTGTTTACTCTTGAGTAGAACTGCATATTAACTCCAGGAATAAGCACCTTTGTAAAATGAGTCAAATTGAAGCAGAACACATTGTTGGAGTGTCAGAATGCATAGATAGAAGGCAAATAAGCGTTCCATGGCTTTATTTCGCCTAGTTGCTTACTCTTGAGTAGAACTGCATATTCAGGAATAAGCACCTTTGTAAAATGAGTCAAATTGAAGCAGAACACATTGTTGGAGTGTCAGAATGCATAGATAGAAGGCAAATAAGCGTTCCATGGCTTTATTTCGCTTAGTTGCTTACTCTTGAGAAGAACTGCATATTCACTCCAGGAATAAGCACCTTTGTAAAATGAGTCAAATTGAAGCAGAACACATTGTTGGAGTGTCAGCATGCATAGATAGAAGGCAAATAAACGTTCCATGGCTTTATTTCGCTTAGTTGCTTACTCTTGAGTAGAACTGCATATTCACTCCAGGAATAAGCACCTTTGTAAAAAGAGTCAAATTGAAGCAGAACACATTGTTGGAGTGACAGAATGCATAGATGGAAGGCAAATAAGCGTTCCATGGCTTTATGTCGCTTAGTTGCTTACTCTTGAGTAGAACTGCATATTCACTCCAGGAATAAGCACCTTTGGAAAATGAGTCAAATTGAAGCAGAACACATTGTTGGAGTGTCAGCATGCATAGATAGAAGGCAAATAAACGTTCCATGGCTTTATTTCGCTTCGTTGCTTACTCTTGAGTAGAACTGCATATTCACTCCAGGAATAAGCACCTTTGTAAAATGAGTCAAATTGAATCAGAACACATTGTTGGAGTGTCAGAATGCATAGATAGAAGGCAAATAAGCGTTCCATGGCTTCATTTCACTTAGTTGCTTACTCTTGAGTAGAACTGCATATTCACTCCAGGAATAAGCACCTTTGTAAAAAGAGTCAAATTGAAGCAGAACACATTGTTGGAGTGTCAGAATGCATAGATAGAAGGCAAATAAGCGTTCCATGGCTTTATTTCGCTTAGTTGCTTACTCTTGAGTAGAACTGCATATTCACTCCAGGAATAAGCACCTTTTAAAAATGAGTCACATTGAAGCAGAACACATTGTTGGAGTGTCAGAATGCATAGAAGGCAAATAAGCGTTCCATGGCTTTATTTCGCTTAGTTGCTTACTCTTAAGTAGAACTGCATATTCACTCCAGGAATAAGCACCTTTGTAAAATGAGTCAAATTGAAGCAGAACACATTGTTGGAGTGTCAGAATGCATAGATAGAAGGCAAATAAGCGTTCCATGGCTTTATTTCGCTTAGTTGCTTACTCTTGAGTAGAACTGCATATTCACTCCAGGAATAAGCACCTTTTAAAAATGAGTCACATTGAAGCAGAACACATTGTTGGAGTGTCAGAATGCATAGATAGAAGGCAAATAAGCGTTCCATGGCTTTATTTCGCCTAGTTGCTTACTCTTGAGTAGAACTGCATATTCAGGAATAAGCACCTTTGTAAAATGAGTCAAATTGAAGCAGAACACATTGTTGGAGTGTCAGAATGCATAGATAGAAGGCAAATAAGCGTTCCATGGCTTTATTTCGCTTAGTTGCTTACTCTTGAGTATAACTGCATATTCACTCCAGGAATAAGCACCTTTGTAAAATGAGTCAAATTGAAGCAGAACACATTGTTGGAGTGTCAGAATGCATAGATAGAAGGCAAATAAGCGTTCCATGGCTTTATTTCGCTTAGTTGCTTACTCTTGAGTAGAACTGCATATTCACTCCAGGAATAAGCACCTTTGTAAAATGAGTCAAATTGAAGCAGAACACATTGTTGGAGTGTCAGAATGCATAGATAGAAGGCAAATAAGCGTTCCATGGCTTTATTTCGCTTAGTTGCTTACTCTTGAGTAGAACTGCATATTAACTCCAGGAATAAGCACCTTTGTAAAATGAGTCAAATTGAAGCAGAACACATTGTTGGAGTGTCAGAATGCATAGGTAGAAGGCGAATAAGCGTTCCATGGCTTTATTTCGCTTAGTTGCTTACTCTTGAGTAGAACTGCATAATCACTCCAGGAATAAGCACCTTTGTAAAATGAGTCAAATTGAAGCAGAACACATTGTTGGAGTGTCAGAATGCATAGATAGAAGGCGAATAAGCGTTCCATGGCTTTATTTCGCTTAGTTGCTTACTCTTGAGTAGAACTGCATGTTCACACCAGGAATAAGCACCTTCGTAAAATGAGTCAAATTGAAGCAGAACACATTGTTGGAGTGTCAGAATGTATACATAGAAGTCAAATAAGCGTTCAATGGCTTTATTTCACTTAGTTGCTTACTTTTGAGTAGAACTGCATGTTCACACCAGGAATAAGCACCTTCGTAAAATGAGTCAAATTGAAGCAGAACACATTGTTGGAGTGTCAGAATGCATACATAGAAGGCAAATAAGCGTTCCATGGCTTTATTTCGCTTAGTTGCTTACTCTTGAGTAGAACTGCATATTCACTCCAGGAATAAGCACCTTTGTAAAATGAGTCAAATTGAAGCAGAACACATTGTTGGAGTGTCAGAATGTATACATAGAAGTCAAATAAGCGTTCCATGGCTTTATTTCGCTTAGTTGCTTACTCTTGAGTAGAACTGCATATTCACTCCAGGAATAAGCACCTTTGTAAAATGAGTCAAATTGAAGCAGAACACATTGTTGGAGTGTCAGAATGCATAGATAGAAGGCAAATAAGCGTTCCATGGCTTTATTTCGCTTAGTTGCTTACTCTTGAGTAGAACTGCATATTCACTCCAGGAATAAGCACCTTTGTAAAATGAGTCAAATTGAAGCAGAACACATTGTTGGAGTGTCAGAATGCATAGAAGGCAAATAAGCGTTCCATGGCTTTATTTCGCTTAGTTGCTTACTCTTGAGTAGAACTGCATATTCACTCCAGGAATAAGCACCTTTGTAAAATGAGTCAAATTAAAGCAGAACACATTGTTGGAGTGTGAGCATGCATAGATAGAAGGCAAATAAGCGTTCCATGGCTTCATTTCGCTTAGTTGCTTACTCTTGAGTAGAACTGCAAATTCACTCCAGGAATAAGCACCTTTGTAAAAAGAGTCAAATTGAAGCAGAACACATTGTTGGAGTGTCAGCATGCATAGATAGAAGGCAAATAAACGTTCCATGCCTTTATTTCGCTTAGTTGCTTACACTTGAGTAGAACTGCATATTCACTCCAGGAATAAGCACCTTTGTAAAATGAGTCAAATTGAAGCAGAACACATTGTTGGAGTGTCAGAATGCATAGATAGAAGGCAAATAAACGTTCCATGGCTTTATTTCGCTTAGTTGCTTACTTTTGAGTAGAACTGCATGTTCACTCCAGGAATAAGCACCTTTGTAAAATGAGTCAAATTGAAGCAGAACACATTGTTGGAGTGTCAGAATGCATAGATAGAAGGCAAATAAGCGTTCCATGGCTTTATTTCGCTTAGTTGCTTACTCTTGAGTAGAACTGCATGTTCACTCCAGGAATAAGCACCTTTGTAAAATGAGTCAAATTGAAGCAGAACACATTGTTGGAGTGTCAGAATGCATAGATAGAAGGCAAATAAGCGTTCCATGGCTTTATTTCGCTTAGTTGCTTACTCTTGAGTAGAACTGCATATTCACTCCAGGAATAAGCACCTTTGTAAAATGAGTCAAATTGAAGCAGAACACATTGTTGGAGTGTCAGCATGCATAGATAGAAGGCAAATAAACGTTCCATGGCTTTATTTCGCTTAGTTGCTTACTCTTGAGTAGAACTGCATATTCACTCCAGGAATAAGCACCTTTGTAAAATGAGTCAAATTGAAGCAGAACACATTGTTGGCGTGTCAGAATGCATAGATAGAAGGCAAATAAGCGTTCCATGGCTTTATTTCGCTTAGTTGCTTACTTTTCAGTTGAACTGCATGTTCACTCCAGGAATAAGCACCTTTGTAAAATGAGTCAAATTGAAGCAGAACACATTGTTGGAGTGTCAGAATGCATAGATAGAAGGCAAATAAGCGTTCCATGGCTTTATTTCGCTTAGTTGCTTACTCTTGAGTAGAACTGCATATTCACTCCAGGAATAAGCACCTTTGTAAAATGAGTCAAATTGAAGCAGAACACATTGTTGGAGTGTCAGAATGCATAGATAGAAGGCAGATATGCGTTCCATGGCTTTATTTCGCTTAGTTGCTTACTCTTGAGTAGAACTGCATATTCACTCCAGGAATAAGCACCTTTGTAAAAAGAGTCAAATTGAAGCAGAACACATTGTTGGAGTGTCAGCATGCATAGATAGAAGGCAAATAAACGTTCCATGGCTTTATTTCGCTTAGTTGCTTACTCTTGAGTAGAACTGCATATTCACTCCAGGAATAAGCACCTTTGTAAAATGAGTCAAATTGAAGCAGAACACATTGTTGGAGTGTCAGAATGCATAGATAGAAGGCAAATAAGCGTTCCATGGCTTTATTTCGCTTAGTTGCTTACTTTTGAGTAGAACTGCATGTTCACTCCAGGAATAAGCACCTTTGTAAAATGAGTCAAATTGAAGCGGAACACATTGTTGGAGTGTCAGAATGCATAGATAGAAGGCAAATAAGCGTTCCATGGCTTTATTTCGCTTAGTTGCTTACTCTTGAGTAGAACTGCATATTCACTCCAGGAATGAGCACCTTTGTAAAAAGAGTCAAATTGAAGCAGAACACATTGTTGGAGTGTCAGCATGCATAGATAGAAGGCAAATAAACGTTCCATGGCTTTATTTCGCTTAGTTGCTTACTCTTGAGTAGAACTGCATAATCACTCCAGGAATAAGCACCTTTGTAAAAAGAGTCAAATTGAAGCAGAACACATTGTTGGAGTCTCAGAATGCATAGATAGAAGGCAAATAAGCGTTCCATGGCTTTATTTCGCTTAGTTGCTTACTCTTGAGTAGAACTGCATATTCACTCCAGGAATAAGCACCTTTGTAAAATGCGTCAAATTGAAGCAGAACACATTGTTGGAGTGTCAGAATGCATAGATAGAAGGCAAATAAGCGTTCCATGGCTTTATTTCGCTTAGTTGTTTACTCTTGAGTAGAACTGCATATTAATTCCAGGAATAAGCACCTTTGTAAAATGAGTCAAATTGAAGCAGAACACATTGTTGGAGTGTCAGAATGCATAGATAGAAGGCAAATAAGCGTTCCATGGCTTTATTTCGCCTAGTTGCTTACTCTTGAGTAGAACTGCATATTCAGGAATAAGCACCTTTGTAAAATGAGTCAAATTGAAGCAGAACACATTGTTGGAGTGTCAGAATGCATAGATAGAAGGCAAATAAGCGTTCCATGGCTTTATTTCGCTTAGTTGCTTACTCTTGAGAAGAACTGCATATTCACTCCAGGAATAAGCACCTTTGTAAAATGAGTCAAATTGAAGCAGAACACATTGTTGGAGTGTCAGCATGCATAGATAGAAGGCAAATAAACGTTCCATGGCTTTATTTCGCTTAGTTGCTTACTCTTGAGTAGAACTGCATATTCACTCCAGGAATAAGCACCTTTGTAAAAAGAGTCAAATTGAAGCAGAACACATTGTTGGAGTGACAGAATGCATAGATGGAAGGCAAATAAGCGTTCCATGGCTTTATGTCGCTTAGTTGCTTACTCTTGAGTAGAACTGCATATTCACTCCAGGAATAAGCACCTTTGGAAAATGAGTCAAATTGAAGCAGAACACATTGTTGGAGTGTCAGCATGCATAGATAGAAGGCAAATAAACGTTCCATGGCTTTATTTCGCTTCGTTGCTTACTCTTGAGTAGAACTGCATATTCACTCCAGGAATAAGCACCTTTGTAAAATGAGTCAAATTGAATCAGAACACATTGTTGGAGTGTCAGAATGCATAGATAGAAGGCAAATAAGCGTTCCATGGCTTCATTTCACTTAGTTGCTTACTCTTGAGTAGAACTGCATATTCACTCCAGGAATAAGCACCTTTGTAAAAAGAGTCAAATTGAAGCAGAACACATTGTTGGAGTGTCAGAATGCATAGATAGAAGGCAAATAAGCGTTCCATGGCTTTATTTCGCTTAGTTGCTTACTCTTGAGTAGAACTGCATATTCACTCCAGGAATAAGCACCTTTTAAAAATGAGTCACATTGAAGCAGAACACATTGTTGGAGTGTCAGAATGCATAGAAGGCAAATAAGCGTTCCATGGCTTTATTTCGCTTAGTTGCTTACTCTTAAGTAGAACTGCATATTCACTCCAGGAATAAGCACCTTTGTAAAATGAGTCAAATTGAAGCAGAACACATTGTTGGAGTGTCAGAATGCATAGATAGAAGGCAAATAAGCGTTCCATGGCTTTATTTCGCTTAGTTGCTTACTCTTGAGTAGAACTGCATATTCACTCCAGGAATAAGCACCTTTTAAAAATGAGTCACATTGAAGCAGAACACATTGTTGGAGTGTCAGAATGCATAGATAGAAGGCAAATAAGCGTTCCATGGCTTTATTTCGCCTAGTTGCTTACTCTTGAGTAGAACTGCATATTCAGGAATAAGCACCTTTGTAAAATGAGTCAAATTGAAGCAGAACACATTGTTGGAGTGTCAGAATGCATAGATAGAAGGCAAATAAGCGTTCCATGGCTTTATTTCGCTTAGTTGCTTACTCTTGAGTATAACTGCATATTCACTCCAGGAATAAGCACCTTTGTAAAATGAGTCAAATTGAAGCAGAACACATTGTTGGAGTGTCAGAATGCATAGATAGAAGGCAAATAAGCGTTCCATGGCTTTATTTCGCTTAGTTGCTTACTCTTGAGTAGAACTGCATATTCACTCCAGGAATAAGCACCTTTGTAAAATGAGTCAAATTGAAGCAGAACACATTGTTGGAGTGTCAGAATGCATAGATAGAAGGCAAATAAGCGTTCCATGGCTTTATTTCGCTTAGTTGCTTACTCTTGAGTAGAACTGCATATTAACTCCAGGAATAAGCACCTTTGTAAAATGAGTCAAATTGAAGCAGAACACATTGTTGGAGTGTCAGAATGCATAGGTAGAAGGCGAATAAGCGTTCCATGGCTTTATTTCGCTTAGTTGCTTACTCTTGAGTAGAACTGCATAATCACTCCAGGAATAAGCACCTTTGTAAAATGAGTCAAATTGAAGCAGAACACATTGTTGGAGTGTCAGAATGCATAGATAGAAGGCGAATAAGCGTTCCATGGCTTTATTTCGCTTAGTTGCTTACTCTTGAGTAGAACTGCATGTTCACACCAGGAATAAGCACCTTCGTAAAATGAGTCAAATTGAAGCAGAACACATTGTTGGAGTGTCAGAATGTATACATAGAAGTCAAATAAGCGTTCAATGGCTTTATTTCACTTAGTTGCTTACTTTTGAGTAGAACTGCATGTTCACACCAGGAATAAGCACCTTCGTAAAATGAGTCAAATTGAAGCAGAACACATTGTTGGAGTGTCAGAATGCATACATAGAAGGCAAATAAGCGTTCCATGGCTTTATTTCGCTTAGTTGCTTACTCTTGAGTAGAACTGCATATTCACTCCAGGAATAAGCACCTTTGTAAAATGAGTCAAATTGAAGCAGAACACATTGTTGGAGTGTCAGAATGTATACATAGAAGTCAAATAAGCGTTCCATGGCTTTATTTCGCTTAGTTGCTTACTCTTGAGTAGAACTGCATATTCACTCCAGGAATAAGCACCTTTGTAAAATGAGTCAAATTGAAGCAGAACACATTGTTGGAGTGTCAGAATGCATAGATAGAAGGCAAATAAGCGTTCCATGGCTTTATTTCGCTTAGTTGCTTACTCTTGAGTAGAACTGCATATTCACTCCAGGAATAAGCACCTTTGTAAAATGAGTCAAATTGAAGCAGAACACATTGTTGGAGTGTCAGAATGCATAGAAGGCAAATAAGCGTTCCATGGCTTTATTTCGCTTAGTTGCTTACTCTTGAGTAGAACTGCATATTCACTCCAGGAATAAGCACCTTTGTAAAATGAGTCAAATTAAAGCAGAACACATTGTTGGAGTGTGAGCATGCATAGATAGAAGGCAAATAAGCGTTCCATGGCTTCATTTCGCTTAGTTGCTTACTCTTGAGTAGAACTGCAAATTCACTCCAGGAATAAGCACCTTTGTAAAAAGAGTCAAATTGAAGCAGAACACATTGTTGGAGTGTCAGCATGCATAGATAGAAGGCAAATAAACGTTCCATGCCTTTATTTCGCTTAGTTGCTTACACTTGAGTAGAACTGCATATTCACTCCAGGAATAAGCACCTTTGTAAAATGAGTCAAATTGAAGCAGAACACATTGTTGGAGTGTCAGAATGCATAGATAGAAGGCAAATAAACGTTCCATGGCTTTATTTCGCTTAGTTGCTTACTTTTGAGTAGAACTGCATGTTCACTCCAGGAATAAGCACCTTTGTAAAATGAGTCAAATTGAAGCAGAACACATTGTTGGAGTGTCAGAATGCATAGATAGAAGGCAAATAAGCGTTCCATGGCTTTATTTCGCTTAGTTGCTTACTCTTGAGTAGAACTGCATGTTCACTCCAGGAATAAGCACCTTTGTAAAATGAGTCAAATTGAAGCAGAACACATTGTTGGAGTGTCAGAATGCATAGATAGAAGGCAAATAAGCGTTCCATGGCTTTATTTCGCTTAGTTGCTTACTCTTGAGTAGAACTGCATATTCACTCCAGGAATAAGCACCTTTGTAAAATGAGTCAAATTGAAGCAGAACACATTGTTGGAGAGTCAGAATGCATAGATAGAAGGCAAATAAGCGTTCCATGGCTTTATTTCGCTTAGTTGCTTACTTTTGAGTAGAACTGCATGTTCACTCCAGGAATAAGCACCTTTGTAAAAAGAGTCAAATTGAAGCAGAACACATTGTTGGAGTGACAGAATGCATAGATGGAAGGCAAATAAGCGTTCCATGGCTTTATGTCGCTTAGTTGCTTACTCTTGAGTAGAACTGCATATTCACTCCAGGAATAAGCACCTTTGGAAAATGAGTCAAATTGAAGCAGAACACATTGTTGGAGTGTCAGCATGCATAGATAGAAGGCAAATAAACGTTCCATGGCTTTATTTCGCTTCGTTGCTTACTCTTGAGTAGAACTGCATATTCACTCCAGGAATAAGCACCTTTGTAAAATGAGTCAAATTGAATCAGAACACATTGTTGGAGTGTCAGAATGCATAGATAGAAGGCAAATAAGCGTTCCATGGCTTCATTTCACTTAGTTGCTTACTCTTGAGTAGAACTGCATATTCACTCCAGGAATAAGCACCTTTGTAAAAAGAGTCAAATTGAAGCAGAACACATTGTTGGAGTGTCAGAATGCATAGATAGAAGGCAAATAAGCGTTCCATGGCTTTATTTCGCTTAGTTGCTTACTCTTGAGTAGAACTGCATATTCACTCCAGGAATAAGCACCTTTTAAAAATGAGTCACATTGAAGCAGAACACATTGTTGGAGTGTCAGAATGCATAGAAGGCAAATAAGCGTTCCATGGCTTTATTTCGCTTAGTTGCTTACTCTTAAGTAGAACTGCATATTCACTCCAGGAATAAGCACCTTTGTAAAATGAGTCAAATTGAAGCAGAACACATTGTTGGAGTGTCAGAATGCATAGATAGAAGGCAAATAAGCGTTCCATGGCTTTATTTCGCTTAGTTGCTTACTCTTGAGTAGAACTGCATATTCACTCCAGGAATAAGCACCTTTTAAAAATGAGTCACATTGAAGCAGAACACATTGTTGGAGTGTCAGAATGCATAGATAGAAGGCAAATAAGCGTTCCATGGCTTTATTTCGCCTAGTTGCTTACTCTTGAGTAGAACTGCATATTCAGGAATAAGCACCTTTGTAAAATGAGTCAAATTGAAGCAGAACACATTGTTGGAGTGTCAGAATGCATAGATAGAAGGCAAATAAGCGTTCCATGGCTTTATTTCGCTTAGTTGCTTACTCTTGAGTATAACTGCATATTCACTCCAGGAATAAGCACCTTTGTAAAATGAGTCAAATTGAAGCAGAACACATTGTTGGAGTGTCAGAATGCATAGATAGAAGGCAAATAAGCGTTCCATGGCTTTATTTCGCTTAGTTGCTTACTCTTGAGTAGAACTGCATATTCACTCCAGGAATAAGCACCTTTGTAAAATGAGTCAAATTGAAGCAGAACACATTGTTGGAGTGTCAGAATGCATAGATAGAAGGCAAATAAGCGTTCCATGGCTTTATTTCGCTTAGTTGCTTACTCTTGAGTAGAACTGCATATTAACTCCAGGAATAAGCACCTTTGTAAAATGAGTCAAATTGAAGCAGAACACATTGTTGGAGTGTCAGAATGCATAGGTAGAAGGCGAATAAGCGTTCCATGGCTTTATTTCGCTTAGTTGCTTACTCTTGAGTAGAACTGCATAATCACTCCAGGAATAAGCACCTTTGTAAAATGAGTCAAATTGAAGCAGAACACATTGTTGGAGTGTCAGAATGCATAGATAGAAGGCGAATAAGCGTTCCATGGCTTTATTTCGCTTAGTTGCTTACTCTTGAGTAGAACTGCATGTTCACACCAGGAATAAGCACCTTCGTAAAATGAGTCAAATTGAAGCAGAACACATTGTTGGAGTGTCAGAATGTATACATAGAAGTCAAATAAGCGTTCAATGGCTTTATTTCACTTAGTTGCTTACTTTTGAGTAGAACTGCATGTTCACACCAGGAATAAGCACCTTCGTAAAATGAGTCAAATTGAAGCAGAACACATTGTTGGAGTGTCAGAATGCATACATAGAAGGCAAATAAGCGTTCCATGGCTTTATTTCGCTTAGTTGCTTACTCTTGAGTAGAACTGCATATTCACTCCAGGAATAAGCACCTTTGTAAAATGAGTCAAATTGAAGCAGAACACATTGTTGGAGTGTCAGAATGTATACATAGAAGTCAAATAAGCGTTCCATGGCTTTATTTCGCTTAGTTGCTTACTCTTGAGTAGAACTGCATATTCACTCCAGGAATAAGCACCTTTGTAAAATGAGTCAAATTGAAGCAGAACACATTGTTGGAGTGTCAGAATGCATAGATAGAAGGCAAATAAGCGTTCCATGGCTTTATTTCGCTTAGTTGCTTACTCTTGAGTAGAACTGCATATTCACTCCAGGAATAAGCACCTTTGTAAAATGAGTCAAATTGAAGCAGAACACATTGTTGGAGTGTCAGAATGCATAGAAGGCAAATAAGCGTTCCATGGCTTTATTTCGCTTAGTTGCTTACTCTTGAGTAGAACTGCATATTCACTCCAGGAATAAGCACCTTTGTAAAATGAGTCAAATTAAAGCAGAACACATTGTTGGAGTGTGAGCATGCATAGATAGAAGGCAAATAAGCGTTCCATGGCTTCATTTCGCTTAGTTGCTTACTCTTGAGTAGAACTGCAAATTCACTCCAGGAATAAGCACCTTTGTAAAAAGAGTCAAATTGAAGCAGAACACATTGTTGGAGTGTCAGCATGCATAGATAGAAGGCAAATAAACGTTCCATGCCTTTATTTCGCTTAGTTGCTTACACTTGAGTAGAACTGCATATTCACTCCAGGAATAAGCACCTTTGTAAAATGAGTCAAATTGAAGCAGAACACATTGTTGGAGTGTCAGAATGCATAGATAGAAGGCAAATAAACGTTCCATGGCTTTATTTCGCTTAGTTGCTTACTTTTGAGTAGAACTGCATGTTCACTCCAGGAATAAGCACCTTTGTAAAATGAGTCAAATTGAAGCAGAACACATTGTTGGAGTGTCAGAATGCATAGATAGAAGGCAAATAAGCGTTCCATGGCTTTATTTCGCTTAGTTGCTTACTCTTGAGTAGAACTGCATGTTCACTCCAGGAATAAGCACCTTTGTAAAATGAGTCAAATTGAAGCAGAACACATTGTTGGAGTGTCAGAATGCATAGATAGAAGGCAAATAAGCGTTCCATGGCTTTATTTCGCTTAGTTGCTTACTCTTGAGTAGAACTGCATATTCACTCCAGGAATAAGCACCTTTGTAAAATGAGTCAAATTGAAGCAGAACACATTGTTGGAGAGTCAGAATGCATAGATAGAAGGCAAATAAGCGTTCCATGGCTTTATTTCGCTTAGTTGCTTACTTTTGAGTAGAACTGCATGTTCACTCCAGGAATAAGCACCTTTGTAAAAAGAGTCAAATTGAAGCAGAACACATTGTTGGAGTGTCAGCATGCATAGATAGAAGGCAAATAAACGTTCCATGGCTTTATTTCGCTTAGTTGCTTACTCTTGAGTAGAACTGCATATTCACTCCAGGAATAAGCACCTTTGTAAAATGAGTCAAATTGAAGCAGAACACATTGTTGGAGTGACAGAATGCATAGATAGAAGGCAAATAAGCGTTCCATGGCTTTATGTCGCTTAGTTGCTTACTCTTGAGTAGAACTGCATATTCACTCCAGGAATAAGCACCTTTGTAAAATGAGTCAAATTGAAGCAGAACACATTGTTGGAGTGTCAGAATGAATAGATAGAAGGCAAATAAGCGTTCCATGGCTTTATTTCGCTAAGTTGCTTACTCTTGAGTAGAACTGCATGTTCACTCCAGGAATAAGCACCTTCGTAAAATGAGTCAAATTGAAGCAGAACACATTGTTGGAGTGTCAGCATGCATAGATAGAAGGCAAATAAGCGTTCCATGGCTTTATTTCGCTTAGTTGCTTACTCTTGAGTAGAACTGCATATTCACTCCAGAAATAAGCACCTTTGTAAACAGAGTCAAATTGAAGCAGAACACATTGTTAGAGTGTCAGAATGCATAGAGAGAAGGCAAATAAGCGTTCCATGGCTTTATGTCGCTTAGTTGCTTACTCTTGAGTAGAACTGCATATTCACTCCAGGAATAAGCACCTTTGTAAAATGAGTCAAATTGAAGCAGAAAACATTGTTGGAGTGTCAGCATGCATAGATAGAAGGCAAATAAACGTTCCATGGCTTTATTTCGCTTAGTTGCTTACTCTTGAGTAGAACTGCATATTCACTCCAGGAATAAGCACCTTTGTAAAATGAATCAAATTGAAGCAGAACACATTGTTGGAGTGTCAGAATGCATAGATAGAAGGCAAATAAGCGTTCCATGGCTTTATTTCGCTTAGTTGCTTACTCTTGAGTAGAACTGCATATTCACTCCAGGAATAAGCACCTTTGTAAAAAGAGTCAAATTGAAGCAGAACACATTGTTGGAGTGTCAGAATGCATAGATAGAAGGCAAATAAGCGTTCCATGGCTTTATTTCGCTTAGTTGCTTACTCTTGAGTAGAACTGCATATTCACTCCAGGAATAAGCACCTTTGTAAAATGAGTCAAATTGAAGCAGAACACATTGTTGGAGTGTCAGAATGCATAGAAGGCAAATAAGCGTTCCATGGCTTTATTTCGCTTAGTTGCTTACTCTTGAGTAGAACTGCATATTCACTCCAGGAATAAGCACCTTTGTAAAATGAGTCAAATTGAAGCAGAACACATTGTTGGAGTGTGAGCATGCATAGATAGAAGGCAAAAAAGCGTTCCATGGCTTCATTTCGCTTAGTTGCTTACTCTTGAGTAGAACTGCAAATTCACTCCAGGAATAAGCACCTTTGTAAAAAGAGTCAAATTGAAGCAGAACACATTGTTGGAGTGTCAGCATGCATAGATAGAAGGCAAATAAACGTTCCATGGCTTTATTTCGCTTAGTTGCTTACTCTTGAGTAGAACTGCAAACTCACTCCAGGAATAAGCACCTTTGTAAAAAGAGTCAAATTGAAGCAGAACACATTGTTGGAGTGTCAGCATGCATAGATAGAAGGCAAATAAACGTTCCATGGCTTTATTTCGCTTAGTTGCTTACTCTTGAGTAGAACTGCATATTCACTCCAGGAATAAGCACCTTTGTAAAATGAGTCAAATTGAAGCAGAACACATTGTTGGAGTGTCAGAATGCATAGATAGAAGGCAAATAAACGTTCCATGGCTTTATTTCGCTTAGTTGCTTACTTTTGAGTAGAACTGCATGTTCACTCCAGGAATAAGCACCTTTGTAAAATGAGTCAAATTGAAGCAGAACACATTGTTGGAGAGTCAGAATGCATAGATAGAAGGCAAATAAGCGTTCCATGGCTTTATTTCGCTTAGTTGCTTACTTTTGAGTAGAACTGCATGTTCACTCCAGGAATAAGCACCTTTGTAAAAAGAGTCAAATTGAAGCAGAACACATTGTTGGAGTGTCAGCATGCATAGATAGAAGGCAAATAAACGTTCCATGGCTTTATTTCGCTTAGTTGCTTACTCTTGAGTAGAACTGCATATTCACTCCAGGAATAAGCACCTTTGTAAAATGAGTCAAATTGAAGCAGAACACATTGTTGGAGTGACAGAATGCATAGATAGAAGGCAAATAAGCGTTCCATGGCTTTATGTCGCTTAGTTGCTTACTCTTGAGTAGAACTGCATATTCACTCCAGGAATAAGCACCTTTGTAAAATGAGTCAAATTGAAGCAGAACACATTGTTGGAGTGTCAGAATGAATAGATAGAAGGCAAATAAGCGTTCCATGGCTTTATTTCGCTAAGTTGCTTACTCTTGAGTAGAACTGCATGTTCACTCCAGGAATAAGCACCTTCGTAAAATGAGTCAAATTGAAGCAGAACACATTGTTGGAGTGTCAGCATGCATAGATAGAAGGCAAATAAGCGTTCCATGGCTTTATTTCGCTTAGTTGCTTACTCTTGAGTAGAACTGCATATTCACTCCAGAAATAAGCACCTTTGTAAACAGAGTCAAATTGAAGCAGAACACATTGTTAGAGTGTCAGAATGCATAGAGAGAAGGCAAATAAGCGTTCCATGGCTTTATGTCGCTTAGTTGCTTACTCTTGAGTAGAACTGCATATTCACTCCAGGAATAAGCACCTTTGTAAAATGAGTCAAATTGAAGCAGAAAACATTGTTGGAGTGTCAGCATGCATAGATAGAAGGCAAATAAACGTTCCATGGCTTTATTTCGCTTAGTTGCTTACTCTTGAGTAGAACTGCATATTCACTCCAGGAATAAGCACCTTTGTAAAAAGAGTCAAATTGAAGCAGAACACATTGTTGGAGTGTCAGAATGCATAGATAGAAGGCAAATAAGCGTTCCATGGCTTTATTTCGCTTAGTTGCTTACTCTTGAGTAGAACTGCATATTCACTCCAGGAATAAGCACCTTTGTAAAATGAGTCAAATTGAAGCAGAACACATTGTTGGAGTGTCAGAATGCATAGAAGGCAAATAAGCGTTCCATGGCTTTATTTCGCTTAGTTGCTTACTCTTGAGTAGAACTGCATATTCACTCCAGGAATAAGCACCTTTGTAAAATGAGTCAAATTGAAGCAGAACACATTGTTGGAGTGTGAGCATGCATAGATAGAAGGCAAAAAAGCGTTCCATGGCTTCATTTCGCTTAGTTGCTTACTCTTGAGTAGAACTGCAAATTCACTCCAGGAATAAGCACCTTTGTAAAAAGAGTCAAATTGAAGCAGAACACATTGTTGGAGTGTCAGCATGCATAGATAGAAGGCAAATAAACGTTCCATGGCTTTATTTCGCTTAGTTGCTTACTCTTGAGTAGAACTGCAAATTCACTCCAGGAATAAGCACCTTTGTAAAAAGAGTCAAATTGAAGCAGAACACATTGTTGGAGTGTCAGCATGCATAGATAGAAGGCAAATAAACGTTCCATGGCTTTATTTCGCTTAGTTGCTTACTCTTGAGTAGAACTGCATATTCACTCCAGGAATAAGCACCTTTGTAAAATGAGTCAAATTGAAGCAGAACACATTGTTGGAGTGTCAGAATGCATAGATAGAAGGCAAATAAACGTTCCATGGCTTTATTTCGCTTAGTTGCTTACTTTTGAGTAGAACTGCATGTTCACTCCAGGAATAAGCACCTTTGTAAAATGAGTCAAATTGAAGCAGAACACATTGTTGGAGTGTCAGAATGCATAGATAGAAGGCAAATAAGCGTTCCATGGCTTTATTTCGCTTAGTTGCTTACTCTTGAGTAGAACTGCATATTCACTCCAGGAATAAGCACCTTTGTAAAATGAGTCAAATTGAAGCAGAACACATTGTTGGAGTGTCAGAATGCATAGATAGAAGGCAAATAAGCGTTCCATGGCTTTATTTCGCTTAGTTGCTTACTCTTGAGTAGAACTGCATATTCACTCCAGGAATAAGCACCTTTGTAAAATGAGTCAAATTGAAGCAGAACACATTGTTGGAGAGTCAGAATGCATAGATAGAAGGCAAATAAGCGTTCCATGGCTTTATTTCGCTTAGTTGCTTACTTTTGAGTAGAACTGCATGTTCACTCCAGGAATAAGCACCTTTGTAAAAAGAGTCAAATTGAAGCAGAACACATTGTTGGAGTGTCAGCATGCATAGATAGAAGGCAAATAAACGTTCCATGGCTTTATTTCGCTTAGTTGCTTACTCTTGAGTAGAACTGCAAATTCACTCCAGGAATAAGCACCTTTGTAAAATGAGTCAAATTGAAGCAGAACACATTGTTGGAGTGACAGAATGCATAGATAGAAGGCAAATAAGCGTTCCATGGCTTTATGTCGCTTAGTTGCTTACTCTTGAGTAGAACTGCATATTCACTCCAGGAATAAGCACCTTTGTAAAATGAGTCAAATTGAAGCAGAACACATTGTTGGAGTGTCAGAATGCATAGAAGGCAAATAAGCGTTCCATGGCTTTATTTCGCTTAGTTGCTTACTCTTGAGTAGAACTGCATATTCACTCCAGGAATAAGCACCTTTGTAAAATGAGTCAAATTGAAGCAGAACACATTGTTGGAGTGTGAGCATGCATAGATAGAAGGCAAATAAGCGTTCCATGGCTTCATTTCGCTTAGTTGCTTACTCTTGAGTAGAACTGCAAATTCACTCCAGGAATAAGCACCTTTGTAAAAAGAGTCAAATTGAAGCAGAACACATTGTTGGAGTGTCAGCATGCATAGATAGAAGGCAAATAAACGTTCCATGGCTTTATTTCGCTTCGTTGCTTACTCTTGAGTAGAACTGCAAATTCACTCCAGGAATAAGCACCTTTGTAAAAAGAGTCAAATTGAAGCAGAACACATTGTTGGAGTGTCAGCATGCATAGATAGAAGGCAAATAAACGTTCCATGGCTTTATTTCGCTTAGTTGCTTACTCTTGAGTAGAACTGCATATTCACTCCAGGAATAAGCACCTTTGTAAAATGAGTCAAATTGAAGCAGAACACATTGTTGGAGTGTCAGAATGCTTAGATAGAAGGCAAATAAACGTTCCATGGCTTTATTTCGCTTAGTTGCTTACTTTTGAGTAGAACTGCATGTTCACTCCAGGAATAAGCACCTTTGTAAAATGAGTCAAATTGAAGCAGAACACATTGTTGGAGTGTCAGAATGCATAGATAGAAGGCAAATAAGCGTTCCATGGCTTTATTTCGCTTAGTTGCTTACTCTTGAGTAGAACTGCATATTCACTCCAGGAATAAGCACCTTTGTAAAATGAGTCAAATTGAAGCAGAACACATTGTTGGAGAGTCAGAATGCATAGATAGAAGGCAAATAAGCGTTCCATGGCTTTATTTCGCTTAGTTGCTTACTTTTGAGTAGAACTGCATGTTCACTCCAGGAATAAGCACCTTTGTAAAAAGAGTCAAATTGAAGCAGAAGACATTGTTGGAGTGTCAGCATGCATAGATAGAAGGCAAATAAACGTTCCATGGCTTAATTTCGCTTAGTTGCTTACTCTTGAGTAGAACTGCATATTCACTCCAGGAATAAGCACCTTTGTAAAATGAGTCAAATTGAAGCAGAACACATTGTTGGAGTGACAGAATGCATAGATAGAAGGCAAATAAGCGTTCCATGGCTTTATGTCGCTTAGTTGCTTACTCTTGAGTAGAACTGCATATTCACTCCAGGAATAAGCACCTTTGTAAAATGAGTCAAATTGAAGCAGAACACATTATTGGAGTGTCAGAATGAATAGATAGAAGGCAAATAAGCGTTCCATGGCTTTATGTCGCTAAGTTGCTTACTCTTGAGTAGAACTGCATGTTCACTCCAGGAATAAGCACCTTTGTAAAATGAGTCAAATTGAAGCAGAACACATTGTTGTAGTGTCGGAATGCATAGATAGAAGGCAAATAAGCGTTCCATGGCTTTATTTCGCTTAGTTGCTTACTCTTGAGTAGAACTGCATATTCACTCCAGAAATAAGCACCTTTGTAAAAAGAGTCAAATTGAAGCAGAACACATTGATAGAGTGTCAGAATGCATAGAGAGAAGGCAAATAAGCGTTCCATGGCTTTATTTCGCTTAGTTGCTTACTCTTGAGTAGAACTACATATTCACTCCAGGAATAAGCACCTTTGTAAAATGAATCAAATTGAAGCAGAACACATTGTTGGAGTGTCAGCATGCATAGATAGAAGGCAAATAAACGTTCCATGGCTTTATTTCGCTTAGTTGCTTACTCTTGAGTAGAACTGCATATTCACTCCAGGAATAAGCACCTTTGTAAAATGAGTCAAATTGAAGCAGAACACATTGTTGGA
The DNA here is from genome assembly GCF_965207765.1 of Zootoca vivipara. NCBI lineage: Eukaryota > Metazoa > Chordata > Lepidosauria > Squamata > Lacertidae > Zootoca > Zootoca vivipara. Next base: position 34,166 of record NW_028291087.1, on the reverse strand, counting down.
GTGACAGAATGCATAGATAGAAGGCAAATAAGCGTTCCATGGCTTTATGTCGCTTAGTTGCTTACTCTTGAGTAGAACTGCATATTCACTCCAGGAATAAGCACCTTTGTAAAAAGAGTCAAATTGAAGCAGAACACATTGTTGGAGTGTCAGAATGCATAGATAGAAGGCAAATAAGCGTTCCATGGATTTATTTCGCTTAGTTGCTTACTCTTGAGTAGAACTGCATATTCACTCCAGGAATAAGCACCTTTGTAAAAAGAGTCAAATTGAAGCAGAACACATTGTTAGAGTGTCAGAATGCATAGATAGAAGGCAAATAAGCGTTCCATGGCTTTATTTCGCTTAGTTGCTTACTCTTGAGTAGAACTGCATATTCACTCCAGGAATAAGCACCTTTGTAAAATGAGTCAAATTGAAGCAGAACACATTGTTGGAGTGTCAGAATGCATAGATAGAAGGCAAATAAGCGTTCCATGGCTTTATGTCGCTTAGTTGCTTACTCTTGAGTAGAACTGCATATTCACTCCAGGAATAAGCACCTTTGTAAAATGAGTCAAATTGAAGCAGAACACATTGTTGGAGTGTCAGCATGCATAGATAGAAGGCAAATAAGTGTTCCATGGCTTTATTTCGCTTAGTTGCTTACTCTTGAGTAGAACTGCATATTCACTCCAGGAATAAGCACCTTTGTAAAATGAGTCAAATTGAAGCAGAACACATTGTTGGAGTGTCAGAATGCATAGATAGAAGGCAAATAAGCGTTCCATGGCTTTATTTCGCTTAGTTGCTTACTTTTGAGTAGAACTGCATGTTCACTCCAGGAATAAGCACCTTTGTAAAAAGAGTCAAATTGAAGCAGAACACATTGTTGGAGTGTCAGCATGCATAGATAGAAGGCAAATAAACTTTCCATGGCTTAATTTCGCTTAGTTGCTTACTCTTGAGTAGAACTGCATATTCACTCCAGGAATAAGCACCTTTGTAAAATGAGTCAAATTGAAGCAGAAGACATTGTTGGAGTGTCAGAATGCATAGAGAGAAGGCAAATAAGCGTTCCATGGCTTTATGTCGCTTAGTTGCTTACTCTTGAGTAGAACTGCATATTCACTCCAGGAATAAGCACCTTTGTAAAATGAGTCAAATTGAAGCAGAACACATTGTTGGAGTGTCAGAATGCATAGATAGAAGGCAAATAAGCGTTCCATGGCTTTATTTCGCTTAGTTGCTTACTTTTGAGTATAACTGCATGTTCACTCCAGGAATAAGCACCTTTGTAAAATGAGTCAAATTGAAGCAGAACACATTGTTGGAGTGTCAGAATGCATAGATAGAAGGCAAATAAGTGTTCCATGGCTTTATTTCGCTTAGTTGCTTACTCTTGAGTAGAACTGCATATTCACTCCAGGAATAAGCACCTTTGTAAAATGAATCAAATTGAAGCAGAACACATTGTTGGAGTGTCAGCATGCATAGATAGAAGGCAAATAAACGTTCCATGGCTTTATTTCGCTTAGTTGCTTACTCTTGAGTAGAACTGCATATTCACTCCAGGAATAAGCACCTTTGTAAAATGAGTCAAATTGAAGCAGAACACATTGTTGGAGTGACAGAATGCATAGATAGAAGGCAAATAAGCGTTCCATGGCTTTATGTCGCTTAGTTGCTTACTCTTGAGTAGAACTGCATATTCACTCCAGGAATAAGCACCTTTGTAAAAAGAGTCAAATTGAAGCAGAACACATTGTTGGAGTGTCAGAATGCATAGATAGAAGGCAAATAAGCGTTCCATGGATTTATTTCGCTTAGTTGCTTACTCTTGAGTAGAACTGCATATTCACTCCAGGAATAAGCACCTTTGTAAAAAGAGTCAAATTGAAGCAGAACACATTGTTAGAGTGTCAGAATGCATAGATAGAAGGCAAATAAGCGTTCCATGGCTTTATGTCGCTTAGTTGCTTACTCTTGAGTAGAACTGCATATTCACTCCAGGAATAAGCACCTTTGTAAAATGAGTCAAATTGAAGCAGAACACATTGTTGGAGTGTCAGAATGCATAGAAGGCAAATAAGCGTTCCATGGCTTTATTTCGCTTAGTTGCTTACTCTTGAGTAGAACTGCATATTCACTCCAGAAATAAGCACCTTTGGAAAATGAGTCAAATTGAAGCAGAACACATTGTTGGAGTGTCAGAATGCATAGATAGAAGGCAAATAAGCGTTCCATGGCTTCATTTCGCTTAGTTGCTTACTCTTGAGTAGAACTGCAAATTCACTCCAGGAATAAGCACCTTTGTAAAAAGAGTCAAATTGAAGCAGAACACATTGTTGGAGTGTCAGCATGCATAGATAGAAGGCAAATAAACGTTCCATGGCTTTATTTCGCTTAGTTGCTTACTCTTGAGTAGAACTGCATATTCACTCCAGGAATAAGCACCTTTGTAAAATGAGTCAAATTGAAGCAGAACACATTGTTGGAGTGTCAGAATGCATAGATAGAAGGCAAATAAGCGTTCCATGGCTTTATTTCGCTTAGTTGCTTACTCTTGAGTAGAACTGCATATTCACTCCAGGAATAAGCACCTTTGTAAAAAGAGTCAAATTGAAGCAGAACACATTGTTAGAGTGTCAGAATGCATAGATAGAAGGCAAATAAGCGTTCCATGGCTTTATTTCGCTTAGTTGCTTACTCTTGAGTAGAACTGCATATTCACTCCAGGAATAAGCACCTTTGTAAAATGAGTCAAATTGAAGCAGAACACATTGTTGGAGTGTCAGAATGCATAGATAGAAGGCAAATAAGCGTTCCATGGCTTTATGTCGCTTAGTTGCTTACTCTTGAGTAGAACTGCATAATCACTCCAGGAATAAGCACCTTTGTAAAATGAGTCATATTGAAGCAGAACACATTGTTGGAGTGTCAGAATGCATAGATAGAAGGCAAATAAGCGTTCCATGGCTTTATGTCGCTTAGTTGCTTACTCTTGAGTAGAACTGCATATTCACTCCAGGAATAAGCACCTTTGTAAAAAGAGTCAAATTGAAGCAGAACACATTGTTGGAGTGTCAGCATGCATAGATAGAAGGCAAATAAACGTTCCATGGCTTTATTTCGCTTAGTTGCTTACTCTTGAGTAGAACTGCATATTCACTCCAGGAATAAGCACCTTTGTAAAATGAGTCAAATTGAAGCAGAACACATTGTTGGAGTGTCAGAATGCATAGATAGAAGGCAAATAAGCGTTCCATGGCTTTATTTCGCTTAGTTGCTTACTCTTGAGTAGAACTGCATATTCACTCCAGGAATAAGCACCTTTGTAAAAAGAGTCAAATTGAAGCAGAACACATTGTTAGAGTGTCAGAATGCATAGATAGAAGGCAAATAAGCGTTCCATGGCTTTATTTCGCTTAGTTGCTTACTCTTGAGTAGAACTGCATATTCACTCCAGGAATAAGCACCTTTGTAAAATGAGTCAAATTGAAGCAGAACACATTGTTGGAGTGTCAGAATGCATAGATAGAAGGCAAATAAGCGTTCCATGGCTTTATGTCGCTTAGTTGCTTACTCTTGAGTAGAACTGCATATTCACTCCAGGAATAAGCACCTTTGTAAAATGAGTCATATTGAAGCAGAACACATTGTTGGAGTGTCAGAATGCATAGATAGAAGGCAAATAAGCGTTCCATGGCTTTATGTCGCTTAGTTGCTTACTCTTGAGTAGAACTGCATATTCACTCCAGGAATAAGCACCTTTGTAAAAAGAGTCAAATTGAAGCAGAACACATTGTTGGAGTGTCAGAATGCATAGATAGAAGGCAAATAAGCGTTCCATGGATTTATTTCGCTTAGTTGCTTACTCTTGAGTAGAACTGCATATTCACTCCAGGAATAAGCACCTTTGTAAAAAGAGTCAAATTGAAGCAGAACACATTGTTAGAGTGTCAGAATGCATAGATAGAAGGCAAATAAGCGTTCCATGGCTTTATGTCGCTTAGTTGCTTACTCTTGAGTAGAACTGCATATTCACTCCAGGAATAAGCACCTTTGTAAAATGAGTCAAATTGAAGCAGAACACATTGTTGGAGTGTCAGAATGCATAGATAGAAGGCAAATAAGCGTTCCATGGCTTCATATCGCTTAGTTGCTTACTCTTGAGTAGAACTGCAAATTCACTCCAGGAATAAGCACCTTTGTAAAAAGAGTCAAATTGAAGCAGAACACATTGTTGGAGTGTCAGCATGCATAGATAGAAGGCAAATAAACGTTCCATGGCTTTATTTCGCTTAGTTGCTTACTCTTGAGTAGAACTGCATATTCACTCCAGGAATAAGCACCTTTGTAAAATGAGTCAAATTGAAGCAGAACACATTGTTGGAGTGTCAGAATGCATAGATAGAAGGCAAATAAGCGTTCCATGGCTTTATTTCGCTTAGTTGCTTACTCTTGAGTAGAACTGCATATTCACTCCAGGAATAAGCACCTTTGTAAAAAGAGTCAAATTGAAGCAGAACACATTGTTAGAGTGTCAGAATGCATAGATAGAAGGCAAATAAGCGTTCCATGGCTTTATTTTGCTTAGTTGCTTACTCTTGAGTAGAACTGCATATTCACTCCAGGAATAAGCACCTTTGTAAAATGAGTCAAATTGAAGCAGAACACATTGTTGGAGTGTCAGAATGCATAGATAGAAGGCAAATAAGCGTTCCATGGCTTTATGTCGCTTAGTTGCTTACTCTTGAGTAGAACTGCATATTCACTCCAGGAATAAGCACCTTTGTAAAATGAGTCATATTGAAGCAGAACACATTGTTGGAGTGTCAGAATGCATAGATAGAAGGCAAATAAGCGTTCCATGGCTTTATGTCGCTTAGTTGCTTACTCTTGAGTAGAACTGCATATTCACTCCAGGAATAAGCACCTTTGTAAAAAGAGTCAAATTGAAGCAGAACACATTGTTGGAGTGTCAGAATGCATAGATAGAAGGCAAATAAGCGTTCCATGGATTTATTTCGCTTAGTTGCTTACTCTTGAGTAGAACTGCATATTCACTCCAGGAATAAGCACCTTTGTAAAAAGAGTCAAATTGAAGCAGAACACATTGTTAGAGTGTCAGAATGCATAGATAGAAGGCAAATAAGCGTTCCATGGCTTTATGTCGCTTAGTTGCTTACTCTTGAGTAGAACTGCATATTCACTCCAGGAATAAGCACCTTTGTAAAATGAGTCAAATTGAAGCAGAACACATTGTTGGAGTGTCAGAATGCATAGATAGAAGGCAAATAAGCGTTCCATGGCTTCATATCGCTTAGTTGCTTACTCTTGAGTAGAACTGCAAATTCACTCCAGGAATAAGCACCTTTGTAAAAAGAGTCAAATTGAAGCAGAACACATTGTTGGAGTGTCAGCATGCATAGATAGAAGGCAAATAAACGTTCCATGGCTTTATTTCGCCTAGTTGCTTACTCTTGAGTAGAACTGCATATTCACTCCAGGAATAAGCACCTTTGTAAAATGAGTCAAATTGAAGCAGAACACATTGTTGGAGTGTCAGAATGCATAGATAGAAGGCAAATAAGCGTTCCATGGCTTTATTTCGCTTAGTTGCTTACTCTTGAGTAGAACTGCATATTCACTCCAGGAATAAGCACCTTTGTAAAAAGAGTCAAATTGAAGCAGAACACATTGTTAGAGTGTCAGAATGCATAGATAGAAGGCAAATAAGCGTTCCATGGCTTTATTTCGCTTAGTTGCTTACTCTTGAGTAGAACTGCATATTCACTCCAGGAATAAGCACCTTTGTAAAATGAGTCAAATTGAAGCAGAACACATTGTTGGAGTGTCAGCATGCATAGATAGAAGGCAAATAAGCGTTCCATGGCTTTATGTCGCTTAGTTGCTTACTCTTGAGTAGAACTGCATATTCACTCCAGGAATAAGCACCTTTGTAAAATGAGTCATATTGAAGCAGAACACATTGTTGGAGTGTCAGAATGCATAGATAGAAGGCAAATAAGCGTTCCATGGCTTTATTTCGCTTAGTTGCTTACTCTTGAGTAGAACTGCATATTCACTCCAGGAATAAGCACCTTTGTAAAAAGAGTCAAATTGAAGCAGAACACATTGTTAGAGTGTCAGAATGCATAGATAGAAGGCAAATAAGCGTTCCATGGCTTTATTTCGCTTAGTTGCTTACTCTTGAGTAGAACTGCATATTCACTCCAGGAATAAGCACCTTTGTAAAATGAGTCAAATTGAAGCAGAACACATTGTTGGAGTGTCAGAATGCATAGATAGAAGGCAAATAAGCGTTCCATGGCTTTATGTCGCTTAGTTGCTTACTCTTGAGTAGAACTGCATATTCACTCCAGGAATAAGCACCTTTGTAAAATGAGTCAAATTGAAGCAGAACACATTGTTGGAGTGTCAGCATGCATAGATAGAAGGCAAATAAGTGTTCCATGGCTTTATTTCGCTTAGTTGCTTACTCTTGAGTAGAACTGCATATTCACTCCAGGAATAAGCACCTTTGTAAAATGAGTCAAATTGAAGCAGAACACATTGTTGGAGTGTCAGAATGCATAGATAGAAGGCAAATAAGCGTTCCATGGCTTTATTTCGCTTAGTTGCTTACTTTTGAGTAGAACTGCATGTTCACTCCAGGAATAAGCACCTTTGTAAAAAGAGTCAAATTGAAGCAGAACACATTGTTGGAGTGTCAGCATGCATAGATAGAAGGCAAATAAACGTTCCATGGCTTTATTTCGCTTAGTTGCTTACTCTTGAGTAGAACTGCATATTCACTCCAGGAATAAGCACCTTTGTAAAATGAGTCAAATTGAAGCAGAACACATTGTTGGAGTGTCAGAATGCATAGAGAGAAGGCAAATAAGCGTTCCATGGCTTTATGTCGCTTAGTTGCTTACTCTTGAGTAGAACTGCATATTCACTCCAGGAATAAGCACCTTTGTAAAATGAGTCAAATTGAAGCAGAACACATTGTTGGAGTGTCAGAATGCATAGATAGAAGGCAAATAAGCGTTCCATGGCTTTATTTCGCTTAGTTGCTTACTTTTGAGTATAACTGCATGTTCACTCCAGGAATAAGCACCTTTGTAAAATGAGTCAAATTGAAGCAGAACACATTGTTGGAGTGTCAGAATGCATAGATAGAAGGCAAATAAGTGTTCAATGGCTTAGTTGCTTACTCTTGAGTAGAACTGCATATTCACTCCAGGAATAAGCACCTTTGTAAAATGAGTCAAATTGAAGCAGAACACATTGTTGGAGTGTCAGCATGCATAGATAGAAGGCAAATAAACGTTCCATGGCTTTATTTCGCTTAGTTGCTTACTCTTGAGTAGAACTGCATATTCACTCCAAGAATAAGCACCTTTGTAAAATGAGTCAAATTGAAGCAGAACACATTGTTGGAGTGTCAGAATGCATAGATAGAAGGCAAATAAGCGTTCCATGGCTTTATTTCGCTTAGTTGCTTACTTTTGAGTTGAACTGCATGTTCACTCCAGGAATAAGCACCATTGTAAAATGAGTCAAATTGAAGCAGAACACATTGTTGGAGTGTCAGAATGCATAGATAGAAGGCAAATAAGCGTTCCATGGCTTTATTTCGCTTAGTTGCTTACTCTTGAGTAGAACTGCATATTCACTCCAGGAATAAGCACCTTTGTAAAATGAGTCAAATTGAAGCAGAACACATTGTTGGAGTGTCAGAATGCATAGATAGAAGGCAGATATGCGTTCCATGGCTTTATTTCGCTTAGTTGCTTACTCTTGAGTAGAACTGCATATTCACTCCAGGAATAAGCACCTTTGTAAAAAGAGTCAAATTGAAGCAGAACACATTGTTAGAGTGTCAGAATGCATAGATGGAAGGCAAATAAGCGTTCCATGGCTTTATGTCGCTTAGTTGCTTACTCTTGAGTAGAACTGCATATTCACTCCAGGAATAAGCACCTTTGGAAAATGAGTCAAATTGAAGCAGAACACATTGTTGGAGTGTCAGCATGCATAGATAGAAGGCAAATAAACGTTCCATGGCTTTATTTCGCTTAGTTGCTTACTCTTGAGTAGAACTGCATATTCACTCCAGGAATAAGCACCTTTGTAAAATGAGTCAAATTGAATCAGAACACATTGTTGGAGTGTCAGAATGCATAGATAGAAGGCAAATAAGCGTTCCATGGCTTCATTTCACTTAGTTGCTTACTCTTGAGTAGAACTGCATATTCACTCCAGGAATAAGCACCTTTGTAAAAAGAGTCAAATTGAAGCAGAACACATTGTTGGAGTGTCAGAATGCATAGATAGAAGGCAAATAAGCGTTCCATGGCTTTATTTCGCTTAGTTGCTTACTCTTGAGTAGAACTGCATATTCACTCCAGGAATAAGCACCTTTTAAAAATGAGTCAAATTGAAGCAGAACACATAGTTGGAGTGTCAGAATGCATAGAAGGCAAATAAGCGTTCCATGGCTTTATTTCGCTTAGTTGCTTACTCTTGAGTAGAACTGCATATTCACTCCAGGAATAAGCACCTTTGTAAAATGAGTCAAATTGAATCAGAACACATTGTTGGAGTGTCAGAATGCATAGATAGAAGGCAAATAAGCGTTCCATGGCTTCATTTCGCTTAGTTGCTTACTCTTGAGTAGAACTGCAAATTCACTCCAGGAATAAGCACCTTTGTAAAAAGAGTCAAATTGAAGCAGAACACATCGTTGGAGTGTCAGCATGCATAGATAGAAGGCAAATAAACGTTCCATGGCTTGATTTCGCTTAGTTGCTTACTCTTGAGTAGAACTGCATATTCACTCCAGGAATAAGCACCTTTGTAAAATGAGTCAAATTGTAGCAGAACACATTGTTGGAGTGACAGAATGCATAGATAGAAGGCAAATAAGCGTTCCATGGCTTTATTTCGCTTAGTTGCTTACTTTTGAGTAGAACTGCATGTTCACTCCAGGAATAAGCACCTTTGTAAAAAGAGTCAAATTGAAGCAGAACACATTGTTAGAGTGTCAGAATGCATAGATAGAAGGCAAATAAGCGTTCCATGGCTTTATGTCGCTTAGTTGCTTACTCTTGAGTAGAACTGCATATTCACTCCAGGAATAAGCACCTTTGTAAAATGAGTCAAATTGAAGCAGAACACATTGTTGGAGTGTCAGAATGCATAGAAGGCAAATAAGCGTTCCATGGCTTTATTTCGCTTAGTTGCTTACTCTTGAGTAGAACTGCATATTCACTCCAGGAATAAGCACCTTTGGAAAATGAGTCAAATTGAAGCAGAACACATTGTTGGAGTGTCAGAATGCATAGATAGAAGGCAAATAAGCGTTCCATGGCTTCATTTCGCTTAGTTGCTTACTCTTGAGTAGAACTGCAAATTCACTCCAGGAATAAGCACCTTTGTAAAAAGAGTCAAATTGAAGCAGAACACATTGTTGGAGTGTCAGCATGCATAGATAGAAGGCAAATAAACGTTCCATGGCTTTATTTCGCTTAGTTGCTTACTCTTGAGTAGAACTGCATATTCACTCCAGGAATAAGCACCTTTGTAAAATGAGTCAAATTGAAGCAGAACACATTGTTGGAGTGTCAGAATGCATAGATAGAAGGCAAATAAGCGTTCCATGGCTTTATTTCGCTTAGTTGCTTACTCTTGAGTAGAACTGCATATTCACTCCAGGAATAAGCACCTTTGTAAAATGAGTCAAATTGAAGCAGAACACATTGTTGGAGTGTCAGAATGCATAGATAGAAGGCAAATAAGCGTTCCATGGCTTTATGTCGCTTAGTTGCTTACTCTTGAGTAGAACTGCATATTCACTCCAGGAATAAGCACCTTTGTAAAATGAGTCAAATTGAAGCAGAACACATTGTTGGAGTGTCAGAATGCATAGATAGAAGGCAAATAAGCGTTCCATGGCTTTATTTCGCTTAGTTGCTTACTCTTGAGTAGAACTGCATATTCACTCCAGGAATAAGCACCTTTGTAAAAAGAGTCAAATTGAAGCAGAACACATTGTTAGAGTGTCAGAATGCATAGATAGAAGGCAAATAAGCGTTCCATGGCTTTATTTCGCTTAGTTGCTTACTCTTGAGTAGAACTGCATATTCACTCCAGGAATAAGCACCTTTGTAAAATGAGTCAAATTGAAGCAGAACACATTGTTGGAGTGTCAGAATGCATAGATAGAAGGCAAATAAGCGTTCCATGGCTTTATGTCGCTTAGTTGCTTACTCTTGAGTAGAACTGCATATTCACTCCAGGAATAAGCACCTTTGTAAAATGAGTCAAATTGAAGCAGAACACATTGTTGGAGTGTCAGCATGCATAGATAGAAGGCAAATAAGTGTTCCATGGCTTGATTTCGCTTAGTTGCTTACTCTTGAGTAGAACTGCATATTCACTCCAGGAATAAGCACCTTTGTAAAATGAGTCAAATTGTAGCAGAACACATTGTTGGAGTGACAGAATGCATAGATAGAAGGCAAATAAGCGTTCCATGGCTTGATTTCGCTTAGTTGCTTACTTTTGAGTAGAACTGCATGTTCACTCCAGGAATAAGCACCTTTGTAAAAAGAGTCAAATTGAAGCAGAACACATTGTTAGAGTGTCAGAATGCATAGATAGAAGGCAAATAAGCGTTCCATGGCTTTATGTCGCTTAGTTGCTTACTCTTGAGTAGAACTGCATATTCACTCCAGGAATAAGCACCTTTGTAAAATGAGTCAAATTGAAGCAGAACACATTGTTGGAGTGTCAGAATGCATAGAAGGCAAATAAGCGTTCCATGGCTTTATTTCGCTTAGTTGCTTACTCTTGAGTAGAACTGCATATTCACTCCAGGAATAAGCACCTTTGGAAAATGAGTCAAATTGAAGCAGAACACATTGTTGGAGTGTCAGAATGCATAGATAGAAGGCAAATAAGCGTTCCATGGCTTCATTTCGCTTAGTTGCTTACTCTTGAGTAGAACTGCAAATTCACTCCAGGAATAAGCACCTTTGTAAAAAGAGTCAAATTGAAGCAGAACACATTGTTGGAGTGTCAGAATGAATAGATAGAAGGCAAATAAGCGTTCCATGGCTTTATTTCGCTTAGTTGCTTACTCTTGAGTAGAACTGCATATTCACTCCAGGAATAAGCACCTTTGTAAAATGAGTCAAATTGAAGCAGAACACATTGTTGGAGTGTCAGAATGCATAGATAGAAGGCAAATAAGCGTTCCATGGCTTTATGTCGCTTAGTTGCTTACTCTTGAGTAGAACTGCATATTCACTCCAGGAATAAGCACCTTTGTAAAATGAGTCATATTGAAGCAGAACACATTGTTGGAGTGTCAGAATGCATAGATAGAAGGCAAATAAGCGTTCCAGGGCTTTATTTCGCTTAGTTGCTTACTCTTGAGTAGAACTGCATATTCACTCCAGGAATAAGCACCTTTGTAAAAAGAGTCAAATTGAAGCAGAACACATTGTTAGAGTGTCAGAATGCATAGATAGAAGGCAAATAAGCGTTCCATGGCTTTATTTCGCTTAGTTGCTTACTCTTGAGTAGAACTGCATATTCACTCCAGGAATAAGCACCTTTGTAAAATGAGTCAAATTGAAGCAGAACACATTGTTGGAGTGTCAGAATGCATAGATAGAAGGCAAATAAGCGTTCCATGGCTTTATGTCGCTTAGTTGCTTACTCTTGAGTAGAACTGCATATTCACTCCAGGAATAAGCACCTTTGTAAAATGAGTCAAATTGAAGCAGAACACATTGTTGGAGTGTCAGCATGCATAGATAGAAGGCAAATAAGTGTTCCATGGCTTTATTTCGCTTAGTTGCTTACTCTTGAGTAGAACTGCATATTCACTCCAGGAATAAGCACCTTTGTAAAATGAGTCAAATTGAAGCAGAACACATTGTTGGAGTGTCAGAATGCATAGATAGAAGGCAAATAAGCGTTCCATGGCTTTATTTCGCTTAGTTGCTTACTTTTGAGTAGAACTGCATGTTCACTCCAGGAATAAGCACCTTTGTAAAAAGAGTCAAATTGAAGCAGAACACATTGTTGGAGTGTCAGCATGCATAGATAGAAGGCAAATAAACGTTCCATGGCTTTATTTCGCTTAGTTGCTTACTCTTGAGTAGAACTGCATATTCACTCCAGGAATAAGCACCTTTGTAAAATGAGTCAAATTGAAGCAGAACACATTGTTGGAGTGTCAGAATGCATAGAGAGAAGGCAAATAAGCGTTCCATGGCTTTATGTCGCTTAGTTGCTTACTCTTGAGTAGAACTGCATATTCACTCCAGGAATAAGCACCTTTGTAAAATGAGTCAAATTGAAGCAGAACACATTGTTGGAGTGTCAGAATGCATAGATAGAAGGCAAATAAGCGTTCCATGGCTTTATTTCGCTTAGTTGCTTACTTTTGAGTATAACTGCATGTTCACTCCAGGAATAAGCACCTTTGTAAAATGAGTCAAATTGAAGCAGAACACATTGTTGGAGTGTCAGAATGCATAGATAGAAGGCAAATAAGTGTTCCATGGCTTTATTTCGCTTAGTTGCTTACTCTTGAGTAGAACTGCATATTCACTCCAGGAATAAGCACCTTTGTAAAATGAGTCAAATTGAAGCAGAACACATTGTTGGAGTGTCAGCATGCATAGATAGAAGGCAAATAAACGTTCCATGGCTTTATTTCGCTTAGTTGCTTACTCTTGAGTAGAACTGCATATTCACTCCAAGAATAAGCACCTTTGTAAAATGAGTCAAATTGAAGCAGAACACATTGTTGGAGTGTCAGAATGCATAGATAGAAGGCAAATAAGCGTTCCATGGCTTTATTTCGCTTAGTTGCTTTCTCTTGAGTAGAACTGCATGTTCACTCCAGGAATAAGCACCATTGTAAAATGAGTCAAATTGAAGCAGAACACATTGTTGGAGTGTCAGAATGCATAGATAGAAGGCAAATAAGCGTTCCATGGCTTTATTTCGCTTAGTTGCTTACTCTTGAGTAGAACTGCATATTCACTCCAGGAATAAGCACCTTTGTAAAATGAGTCAAATTGAAGCAGAACACATTGTTGGAGTGTCAGAATGCATAGATAGAAGGCAGATATGCGTTCCATGGCTTTATTTCGCTTAGTTGCTTACTCTTGAGTAGAACTGCATATTCACTCCAGGAATAAGCACCTTTGTAAAAAGAGTCAAATTGAAGCAGAACACATTGTTAGAGTGTCAGAATGCATAGATGGAAGGCAAATAAGCGTTCCATGGCTTTATGTCGCTTAGTTGCTTACTCTTGAGTAGAACTGCATATTCACTCCAGGAATAAGCACCTTTGGAAAATGAGTCAAATTGAAGCAGAACACATTGTTGGAGTGTCAGCATGCATAGATAGAAGGCAAATAAACGTTCCATGGCTTTATTTCGCTTAGTTGCTTACTCTTGAGTAGAACTGCATATTCACTCCAGGAATAAGCACCTTTGTAAAATGAGTCAAATTGAATCAGAACACATTGTTGGAGTGTCAGAATGCATAGATAGAAGGCAAATAAGCGTTCCATGGCTTCATTTCACTTAGTTGCTTACTCTTGAGTAGAACTGCATATTCACTCCAGGAATAAGCACCTTTGTAAAAAGAGTCAAATTGAAGCAGAACACATTGTTGGAGTGTCAGAATGCATAGATAGAAGGCAAATAAGCGTTCCATGGCTTTATTTCGCTTAGTTGCTTACTCTTGAGTAGAACTGCATATTCACTCCAGGAATAAGCACCTTTTAAAAATGAGTCAAATTGAAGCAGAACACATAGTTGGAGTGTCAGAATGCATAGAAGGCAAATAAGCGTTCCATGGCTTTATTTCGCTTAGTTGCTTACTCTTGAGTAGAACTGCATATTCACTCCAGGAATAAGCACCTTTGTAAAATGAGTCAAATTGAAGCAGAACACATTGTTGGAGTGTCAGAATGCATAGATAGAAGGCAAATAAGCGTTCCATGGCTTCATTTCGCTTAGTTGCTTACTCTTGAGTAGAACTGCAAATTCACTCCAGGAATAAGCACCTTTGTAAAAAGAGTCAAATTGAAGCAGAACACATCGTTGGAGTGTCAGCATGCATAGATAGAAGGCAAATAAACGTTCCATGGCTTGATTTCGCTTAGTTGCTTACTCTTGAGTAGAACTGCATATTCACTCCAGGAATAAGCACCTTTGTAAAATGAGTCAAATTGTAGCAGAACACATTGTTGGAGTGACAGAATGCATAGATAGAAGGCAAATAAGCGTTCCATGGCTTTATTTCGCTTAGTTGCTTACTTTTGAGTAGAACTGCATGTTCACTCCAGGAATAAGCACCTTTGTAAAAAGAGTCAAATTGAAGCAGAACACATTGTTAGAGTGTCAGAATGCATAGATAGAAGGCAAATAAGCGTTCCATGGCTTTATGTCGCTTAGTTGCTTACTCTTGAGTAGAACTGCATATTCACTCCAGGAATAAGCACCTTTGTAAAATGAGTCAAATTGAAGCAGAACACATTGTTGGAGTGTCAGAATGCATAGAAGGCAAATAAGCGTTCCATGGCTTTATTTCGCTTAGTTGCTTACTCTTGAGTAGAAATGCATATTCACTCCAGGAATAAGCACCTTTGGAAAATGAGTCAAATTGAAGCAGAACACATTGTTGGAGTGTCAGAATGCATAGATAGAAGGCAAATAAGCGTTCCATGGCTTCATTTCGCTTAGTTGCTTACTCTTGAGTAGAACTGCAAATTCACTCCAGGAATAAGCACCTTTGTAAAAAGAGTCAAATTGAAGCAGAACACATTGTTGGAGTGTCAGCATGCATAGATAGAAGGCAAATAAACGTTCCATGGCTTTATTTCGCTTAGTTGCTTACTCTTGAGTAGAACTGCATATTCACTCCAGGAATAAGCACCTTTGTAAAATGAGTCAAATTGAAGCAGAACACATTGTTGGAGTGTCAGAATGCATAGATAGAAGGCAAATAAGCGTTCCATGGCTTTATTTCGCTTAGTTGCTTACTCTTGAGTAGAACTGCATATTCACTCCAGGAATAAGCACCTTTGTAAAATGAGTCAAATTGAAGCAGAACACATTGTTGGAGTGTCAGAATGCATAGATAGAAGGCAAATAAGCGTTCCATGGCTTTATGTCGCTTAGTTGCTTACTCTTGAGTAGAACTGCATATTCACTCCAGGAATAAGCACCTTTGTAAAATGAGTCAAATTGAAGCAGAACACATTGTTGGAGTGTCAGCATGCATAGATAGAAGGCAAATAAGTGTTCCATGGCTTTATTTCGCTTAGTTGCTTACTCTTGAGTAGAACTGCATATTCACTCCAGGAATAAGCACCTTTGTAAAATGAGTCAAATTGAAGCAGAACACATTGTTGGAGTGTCAGAATGCATAGATAGAAGGCAAATAAGCGTTCCATGGCTTTATTTCGCTTAGTTGCTTACTTTTGAGTAGAACTGCATGTTCACTCCAGGAATAAGCACCTTTGTAAAAAGAGTCAAATTGAAGCAGAACACATTGTTGGAGTGTCAGAATGCATAGATAGAAGGCAAATAAGCGTTCCATGGCTTTATGTCGCTTAGTTGCTTACTCTTGAGTAGAACTGCATATTCACTCCAGGAATAAGCACCTTTGTAAAAAGAGTCAAATTGAAGCAGAACACATTGTTGGAGTGTCAGAATGCATAGATAGAAGGCAAATAAGCGTTCCATGGATTTATTTCGCTTAGTTGCTTACTCTTGAGTAGAACTGCATATTCACTCCAGGAATAAGCACCTTTGTAAAATGAGTCAAATTGAAGCAGAACACATTGTTGGAGTGTCAGAATGCATAGATAGAAGGCAAATAAGCGTTCCATGGCTTTATGTCGCTTAGTTGCTTACTCTTGAGTAGAACTGCATATTCACTCCAGGAATAAGCACCTTTGGAAAATGAGTCAAATTGAAGCAGAACACATTGTTGGAGTGTCAGAATGCATAGATAGAAGGCAAATAAGCGTTCCATGGCTTCATTTCGCTTAGTTGCTTACTCTTGAGTAGAACTGCAAATTCACTCCAGGAATAAGCACCTTTGTAAAAAGAGTCAAATTGAAGCAGAACACATTGTTGGAGTGTCAGCATGCATAGATAGAAGGCAAATAAACGTTCCATGGCTTTATTTCGCTTAGTTGCTTACTCTTGAGTAGAACTGCATATTCACTCCAGGAATAAGCACCTTTGTAAAATGAGTCAAATTGAAGCAGAACACATTGTTGGAGTGTCAGAATGCATAGATAGAAGGCAAATAAGCGTTCCATGGCTTTATTTCGCTTAGTTGCTTACTCTTGAGTAGAACTGCATATTCACTCCAGGAATAAGCACCTTTGTAAAATGAGTCAAATTGAAGCAGAACACATTGTTGGAGTGTCAGAATGCATAGATAGAAGGCAGATATGCGTTCCATGGCTTTATTTCGCTTAGTTGCTTACTCTTGAGTAGAACTGCATATTCACTCCAGGAATAAGCACCTTTGTAAAAAGAGTCAAATTGAAGCAGAACACATTGTTAGAGTGTCAGAATGCATAGATGGAAGGCAAATAAGCGTTCCATGGCTTTATGTCGCTTAGTTGCTTACTCTTGAGTAGAACTGCATATTCACTCCAGGAATAAGCACCTTTGGAAAATGAGTCAAATTGAAGCAGAACACATTGTTGGAGTGTCAGCATGCATAGATAGAAGGCAAATAAACGTTCCATGGCTTTATTTCGCTTAGTTGCTTACTCTTGAGTAGAACTGCATATTCACTCCAGGAATAAGCACCTTTGTAAAATGAGTCAAATTGAATCAGAACACATTGTTGGAGTGTCAGAATGCATAGATAGAAGGCAAATAAGCGTTCCATGGCTTCATTTCACTTAGTTGCTTACTCTTGAGTAGAACTGCATATTCACTCCAGGAATAAGCACCTTTGTAAAAAGAGTCAAATTGAAGCAGAACACATTGTTGGAGTGTCAGAATGCATAGATAGAAGGCAAATAAGCGTTCCATGGCTTTATTTCGCTTAGTTGCTTACTCTTGAGTAGAACTGCATATTCACTCCAGGAATAAGCACCTTTTAAAAATGAGTCAAATTGAAGCAGAACACATAGTTGGAGTGTCAGAATGCATAGAAGGCAAATAAGCGTTCCATGGCTTTATTTCGCTTAGTTGCTTACTCTTGAGTAGAACTGCATATTCACTCCAGGAATAAGCACCTTTGTAAAATGAGTCAAATTGAAGCAGAACACATTGTTGGAGTGTCAGAATGCATAGATAGAAGGCAAATAAGCGTTCCATGGCTTCATTTCGCTTAGTTGCTTACTCTTGAGTAGAACTGCAAATTCACTCCAGGAATAAGCACCTTTGTAAAAAGAGTCAAATTGAAGCAGAACACATCGTTGGAGTGTCAGCATGCATAGATAGAAGGCAAATAAACGTTCCATGGCTTGATTTCGCTTAGTTGCTTACTCTTGAGTAGAACTGCATATTCACTCCAGGAATAAGCACCTTTGTAAAATGAGTCAAATTGTAGCAGAACACATTGTTGGAGTGACAGAATGCATAGATAGAAGGCAAATAAGCGTTCCATGGCTTTATTTCGCTTAGTTGCTTACTTTTGAGTAGAACTGCATGTTCACTCCAGGAATAAGCACCTTTGTAAAAAGAGTCAAATTGAAGCAGAACACATTGTTAGAGTGTCAGAATGCATAGATAGAAGGCAAATAAGCGTTCCATGGCTTTATGTCGCTTAGTTGCTTACTCTTGAGTAGAACTGCATATTCACTCCAGGAATAAGCACCTTTGTAAAATGAGTCAAATTGAAGCAGAACACATTGTTGGAGTGTCAGAATGCATAGAAGGCAAATAAGCGTTCCATGGCTTTATTTCGCTTAGTTGCTTACTCTTGAGTAGAAATGCATATTCACTCCAGGAATAAGCACCTTTGGAAAATGAGTCAAATTGAAGCAGAACACATTGTTGGAGTGTCAGAATGCATAGATAGAAGGCAAATAAGCGTTCCATGGCTTCATTTCGCTTAGTTGCTTACTCTTGAGTAGAACTGCAAATTCACTCCAGGAATAAGCACCTTTGTAAAAAGAGTCAAATTGAAGCAGAACACATTGTTGGAGTGTCAGCATGCATAGATAGAAGGCAAATAAACGTTCCATGGCTTTATTTCGCTTAGTTGCTTACTCTTGAGTAGAACTGCATATTCACTCCAGGAATAAGCACCTTTGTAAAATGAGTCAAATTGAAGCAGAACACATTGTTGGAGTGTCAGAATGCATAGATAGAAGGCAAATAAGCGTTCCATGGCTTTATTTCGCTTAGTTGCTTACTCTTGAGTAGAACTGCATATTCACTCCAGGAATAAGCACCTTTGTAAAATGAGTCAAATTGAAGCAGAACACATTGTTGGAGTGTCAGAATGCATAGATAGAAGGCAAATAAGCGTTCCATGGCTTTATGTCGCTTAGTTGCTTACTCTTGAGTAGAACTGCATATTCACTCCAGGAATAAGCACCTTTGTAAAATGAGTCAAATTGAAGCAGAACACATTGTTGGAGTGTCAGCATGCATAGATAGAAGGCAAATAAGTGTTCCATGGCTTTATTTCGCTTAGTTGCTTACTCTTGAGTAGAACTGCATATTCACTCCAGGAATAAGCACCTTTGTAAAATGAGTCAAATTGAAGCAGAACACATTGTTGGAGTGTCAGAATGCATAGATAGAAGGCAAATAAGCGTTCCATGGCTTTATTTCGCTTAGTTGCTTACTTTTGAGTAGAACTGCATGTTCACTCCAGGAATAAGCACCTTTGTAAAAAGAGTCAAATTGAAGCAGAACACATTGTTGGAGTGTCAGAATGCATAGATAGAAGGCAAATAAGCGTTCCATGGCTTTATGTCGCTTAGTTGCTTACTCTTGAGTAGAACTGCATATTCACTCCAGGAATAAGCACCTTTGTAAAAAGAGTCAAATTGAAGCAGAACACATTGTTGGAGTGTCAGAATGCATAGATAGAAGGCAAATAAGCGTTCCATGGATTTATTTCGCTTAGTTGCTTACTCTTGAGTAGAACTGCATATTCACTCCAGGAATAAGCACCTTTGTAAAATGAGTCAAATTGAAGCAGAACACATTGTTGGAGTGTCAGAATGCATAGATAGAAGGCAAATAAGCGTTCCATGGCTTTATTTCGCTTAGTTGCTTACTCTTGAGTAGAACTGCATATTCACTCCAGGAATAAGCACCTTTGTAAAAAGAGTCAAATTGAAGCAGAACACATTGTTGGAGTGTCAGAATGCATAGATAGAAGGCAAATAAGCGTTCCATGGCTTCATTTCGCTTAGTTGCTTACTCTTGAGTAGAACTGCAAATTCACTCCAGGAATAAGCACCTTTGTAAAAAGAGTCAAATTGAAGCAGAACACATTGTTGGAGTGTCAGCATGCATAGATAGAAGGCAAATAAACGTTCCATGGCTTTATTTCGCTTAGTTGCTTACTCTTGAGTAGAACTGCATATTCACTCCAGGAATAAGCACCTTTGTAAAATGAGTCAAATTGAAGCAGAACACATTGTTGGAGTGTCAGAATGCATAGATAGAAGGCAAATAAGCGTTCCATGGCTTTATTTCGCTTAGTTGCTTACTCTTGAGTAGAACTGCATATTCACTCCAGGAATAAGCACCTTTGTAAAAAGAGTCAAATTGAAGCAGAACACATTGTTAGAGTGTCAGAATGCATAGATAGAAGGCAAATAAGCGTTCCATGGCTTTATTTCGCTTAGTTGCTTACTCTTGAGTAGAACTGCATATTCACTCCAGGAATAAGCACCTTTGTAAAATGAGTCAAATTGAAGCGGAACACATTGTTGGAGTGTCAGAATGCATAGATAGAAGGCAAATAAGCGTTCCATGGCTTTATGTCGCTTAGTTGCTTACTCTTGAGTAGAACTGCATCTTCACTCCAGGAATAAGCACCTTTGTAAAATGAGTCATATTGAAGCAGAACACATTGTTGGAGTGTCAGAATGCATAGTAGAAGGCAAATAAGCGTTCCATGGCTTTATGTCGCTTAGTTGCTTACTCTTGAGTAGAACTGCATATTCACTCCAGGAATAAGCACCTTTGTAAAAAGAGTCAAATTGAAGCAGAACACATTATTGGAGTGTCAGAATGCATAGATAGAAGGCAAATAAGCGTTCCATGGATTTATTTCGCTTAGTTGCTTACTCTTGAGTAGAACTGCATATTCACTCCAGGAATAAGCACCTTTGTAAAAAGAGTCAAATTGAAGCAGAACACATTGTTAGAGTGTCAGAATGCATAGATAGAAGGCAAATAAGCGTTCCATGGCTTTATGTCGCTTAGTTGCTTACTCTTGAGTAGAACTGCATATTCACTCCAGGAATAAGCACCTTTGTAAAATGAGTCAAATTGAAGCAGAACACATTGTTGGAGTGTCAGAATGCATAGAAGGCAAATAAGCGTTCCATGGCTTTATTTCGCTTAGTTGCTTACTCTTGAGTAGAACTGCATATTCACTCCAGGAATAAGCACCTTTGGAAAATGAGTCAAATTGAAGCAGAACACATTGTTGGAGTGTCAGAATGCATAGATAGAAGGCAAATAAGCGTTCCATGGCTTCATATCGCTTAGTTGCTTACTCTTGAGTAGAACTGCAAATTCACTCCAGGAATAAGCACCTTTGTAAAAAGAGTCAAATTGAAGCAGAACACATTGTTGGAGTGTCAGCATGCATAGATAGAAGGCAAATAAACGTTCCATGGCTTTATTTCGCTTAGTTGCTTACTTTTGAGTAGAACTGCATATTCACTCCAGGAATAAGCACCTTTGTAAAATGAGTCAAATTGAAGCAGAACACATTGTTGGAGTGTCAGAATGCATAGATAGAAGGCAAATAAGCGTTCCATGGCTTTATTTTGCTTAGTTGCTTACTCTTGAGTAGAACTGCATATTCACTCCAGGAATAAGCACCTTTGTAAAAAGAGTCAAATTGAAGCAGAACACATTGTTAGAGTGTCAGAATGCATAGATAGAAGGCAAATAAGCGTTCCATGGCTTTATTTCGCTTAGTTGCTTACTCTTGAGTAGAACTGCATATTCACTCCAGGAATAAGCACCTTTGTAAAATGAGTCAAATTGAAGCAGAACACATTGTTGGAGTGTCAGCATGCATAGATAGAAGGCAAATAAGCGTTCCATGGCTTTATGTCGCTTAGTTGCTTACTCTTGAGTAGAACTGCATATTCACTCCAGGAATAAGCACCTTTGTAAAATGAGTCATATTGAAGCAGAACACATTGTTGGAGTGTCAGAATGCATAGATAGAAGGCAAATAAGCGTTCCATGGCTTTATTTCGCTTAGTTGCTTACTCTTGAGTAGAACTGCATATTCACTCCAGGAATAAGCACCTTTGTAAAAAGAGTCAAATTGAAGCAGAACACATTGTTAGAGTGTCAGAATGCATAGATAGAAGGCAAATAAGCGTTCCATGGCTTTATTTCGCTTAGTTGCTTACTCTTGAGTAGAACTGCATATTCACTCCAGGAATAAGCACCTTTGTAAAATGAGTCAAATTGAAGCAGAACACATTGTTGGAGTGTCAGAATGCATAGATAGAACGCAAATAAGCGTTCCATGGCTTTATGTCGCTTAGTTGCTTACTCTTGAGTAGAACTGCATATTCACTCCAGGAATAAGCACCTTTGTAAAATGAGTCAAATTGAAGCAGAACACATTGTTGGAGTGTCAGCATGCATAGATAGAAGGCAAATAAACGTTCCATGGCTTTATTTCGCTTAGTTGCTTACTCTTGAGTAGAACTGCATATTCACTCCAGGAATAAGCACCTTTGTAAAATGAGTCAAATTGAAGCAGAACACATTGTTGGAGTGTCAGAATGCATAGATAGAAGGCAAATAAGCGTTCCATGGCTTTATTTCGCTTAGTTGCTTACTTTTGAGTAGAACTGCATGTTCACTCCAGGAATAAGCACCTTTGTAAAAAGAGTCAAATTGAAGCAGAACACATTGTTGGAGTGTCAGCATGCATAGATAGAAGGCAAATAAACGTTCCATGGCTTTATTTCGCTTAGTTGCTTACTCTTGAGTAGAACTGCATATTCACTCCAGGAATAAGCACCTTTGTAAAATGAGTCAAATTGAAGCAAAACACATTGTTGGAGTGACAGAATGCATAGATAGAAGGCAAATAAGCGTTCCATGGCTTTATGTCGCTTAGTTGCTTACTCTTGAGTAGAACTGCATATTCACTCCAGGAATAAGCACCTTTGTAAAAATAGTCAAATTGAAGCAGAACACATTGTTGGAGTGTCAGCATGCATAGATAGATGGCAAATAAACGTTCCATGGCTTTATTTCGCTTAGTTGCCTACTCTTGAGTAGAACTGCATATTCACTCCAGGAATAAGCACCTTTGTAAAATGAGTCAAATTGAAGCAGAACACATTGTTGGAGTGTCAGAATGCATAGATAGAAGGCAAATAAGCGTTCCATGGCTTTATTTCGCTTAGTTGCTTACTCTTGAGTAGAACTGCATATTCACTCCAGGAATAAGCACCTTTGTAAAAAGAGTCAAATTGAAGCAGAACACATTGTTAGAGTGTCAGAATGCATAGATAGAAGGCAAATAAGCGTTCCATGGCTTTATTTCGCTTAGTTGCTTACTCTTGAGTAGAACTGCATATTCACTCCAGGAATAAGCACCTTTGTAAAATGAGTCAAATTGAAGCAGAACACATTGTTGGAGTGTCAGAATGCATAGAGAGAAGGCAAATAAGCGTTCCATGGCTTTATGTCGCTTAGTTGCTTACTCTTGAGTAGAACTGCATATTCACTCCAGGAATAAGCACCTTTGTAAAAAGAGTCAAATTGAAGCAGAACACATTGTTGGAGTGTCAGAATGCATAGATAGAAGGCAAATAAGCGTTCCATGGCTTTATTTCGCTTAGTTGCTTACTCTTGAGTAGAACTGCATATTCACTCCAGGAATAAGCACCTTTGTAAAAAGAGTCAAATTGAAGCAGAACACATTGTTAGAGTGTCAGAATGCATAGATAGAAGGCAAATAAGCGTTCCATGGCTTTATTTCGCTTAGTTGCTTACTCTTGAGTAGAACTGCATATTCACTCCAGGAATAAGCACCTTTGTAAAATGAGTCAAATTGAAGCAGAACACATTGTTGGAGTGTCAGCATGCATAGATAGAAGGCAAATAAACGTTCCATGGCTTTATTTCGCTTAGTTGCTTACTCTTGAGTAGAACTGCATATTCACTGCAGGAATAAGCACCTTTGTAAAATGAGTCAAATTGAAGCAGAACACATTGTTGGAGTGTCAGAATGCATAGATAGAAGGCAAATAAGCGTTCCATGGCTTTATTTCGCTTAGTTGCTTACTTTTGAGTAGAACTGCATGTTCACTCCAGGAATAAGCACCTTTGTAAAATGAGTCAAATTGAAGCAGAACACATTGTTGGAGTGTCAGAATGCATAGATAGAAGGCAAATAAGCGTTCCATGGCTTTATTTCGCTTAGTTGCTTACTCTTGAGTAGAACTGCATATTCACTCCAGGAATAAGCACCTTTGTAAAATGAGTCAAATTGAAGCAGAACACATTGTTGCAGTGTCAGCATGCATAGATAGAAGGCAAATAAACGTTCCATGGCTTTATTTCGCTTAGTTGCTTACTTTTGAGTTGAACTGCATGTTCACTCCAGGAATAAGCACCATTGTAAAATGAGTCAAATTGAAGCAGAACACTTTGTTGGAGTGTCAGAATGCATAGATAGAAGGCAAATAAGCGTTCCATGGCTTTATTTCGCTTAGTTGCTTACTCTTGAGTAGAACTGCATATTCACTCCAGGAATAAGCACCTTTGTAAAATGAGTCAAATTGAAGCAGAACACATTGTTGGAGTGTCAGAATGCATAGATAGAAGGCAAATAAGCGTTCCATGGCTTTATGTCGCTTAGTTGCTTACTCTTGAGTAGAACTGCATATTCACTCCAGGAATAAGCACCTTTGTAAAATGAGTCAAATTGAAGCAGAACACATTGTTGGAGTGTCAGCATGCATAGATAGAAGGCAAATAAGTGTTCCATGGCTTTATTTCGCTTAGTTGCTTACTCTTGAGTAGAACTGCATATTCACTCCAGGAATAAGCACCTTTGTAAAATGAGTCAAATTGAAGCAGAACACATTGTTGGAGTGTCAGAATGCATAGATAGAAGGCAAATAAGCGTTCCATGGCTTTATTTCGCTTAGTTGCTTACTTTTGAGTAGAACTGCATGTTCACTCCAGGAATAAGCACCTTTGTAAAAAGAGTCAAATTGAAGCAGAACACATTGTTGGAGTGTCAGCATGCATAGATAGAAGGCAAATAAACGTTCCATGGCTTTATTTCGCTTAGTTGCTTACTCTTGAGTAGAACTGCATATTCACTCCAGGAATAAGCACCTTTGTAAAATGAGTCAAATTGAAGCAGAACACATTGTTGGAGTGTCAGAATGCATAGATAGAAGGCAAATAAGCGTTCCATGGCTTTATTTCGCTTAGTTGCTTACTTTTGAGTTGAACTGCATGTTCACTCCAGGAATAAGCACCATTGTAAAATGAGTCAAATTGAAGCAGAACACATTGTTGGAGTGTCAGAATGCATAGATAGAAGGCAAATAAGCGTTCCATGGCTTTATTTCGCTTAGTTGCTTACTCTTGAGTAGAACTGCATATTCACTCCAGGAATAAGCACCTTTGTAAAATGAGTCAAATTGAAGCAGAACACATTGTTGGAGTGTCAGAATGCATAGATAGAAGGCAGATATGCGTTCCATGGCTTTATTTCGCTTAGTTGCTTACTCTTGAGTAGAACTGCATATTCACTCCAGGAATAAGCACCTTTGTAAAAAGAGTCAAATTGAAGCAGAACACATTGTTAGAGTGTCAGAATGCATAGATGGAAGGCAAATAAGCGTTCCATGGCTTTATGTCGCTTAGTTGCTTACTCTTGAGTAGAACTGCATATTCACTCCAGGAATAAGCACCTTTGGAAAATGAGTCAAATTGAAGCAGAACACATTGTTGGAGTGTCAGCATGCATAGATAGAAGGCAAATAAACGTTCCATGGCTTTATTTCGCTTAGTTGCTTACTCTTGAGTAGAACTGCATATTCACTCCAGGAATAAGCACCTTTGTAAAATGAGTCAAATTGAATCAGAACACATTGTTGGAGTGTCAGAATGCATAGATAGAAGGCAAATAAGCGTTCCATGGCTTCATTTCACTTAGTTGCTTACTCTTGAGTAGAACTGCATATTCACTCCAGGAATAAGCACCTTTGTAAAAAGAGTCAAATTGAAGCAGAACACATTGTTGGAGTGTCAGAATGCATAGATAGAAGGCAAATAAGCGTTCCATGGCTTTATTTCGCTTAGTTGCTTACTCTTGAGTAGAACTGCATATTCACTCCAGGAATAAGCACCTTTTAAAAATGAGTCAAATTGAAGCAGAACACATTGTTGGAGTGTCAGAATGCATAGAAGGCAAATAAGCGTTCCATGGCTTTATTTCGCTTAGTTGCTTACTCTTGAGTAGAACTGCATATTCACTCCAGGAATAAGCACCTTTTAAAAATGAGTCAAATTGAAGCAGAACACATTGTTGGAGTGTCAGAATGCATAGATAGAAGGCAAATAAGCGTTCCATGGCTTCATTTCGCTTAGTTGCTTACTCTTGAGTAGAACTGCAAATTCACTCCAGGAATAAGCACCTTTGTAAAAAGAGTCAAATTGAAGCAGAACACATCGTTGGAGTGTCAGCATGCATAGATAGAAGGCAAATAAACGTTCCATGGCTTGATTTCGCTTAGTTGCTTACTCTTGAGTAGAACTGCATATTCACTCCAGGAATAAGCACCTTTGTAAAATGAGTCAAATTGTAGCAGAACACATTGTTGGAGTGACAGAATGCATAGATAGAAGGCAAATAAGCGTTCCATGGCTTTATTTCGCTTAGTTGCTTACTCTTGAGTAGAACTCCATATTCACTCCAGGAATAAGCACCTTTGTAAAAAGAGTCAAATTGAAGCAGAACACATTGTTGGAGTGTCAGAATGCATAGATAGAAGGCAAATAAGCGTTCCATGGCTTTATTTCGCTTAGTTGCTTACTCTTGAGTAGAACTGCATATTCACTCCAGGAATAAGCACCTTTGTAAAATGAGTCAAATTGAAGCAGAACACATTGTTGGAGTGTCAGAATGTATACATAGAAGTCAAATAAGCGTTCCATGGCTTTATTTCGCTTAGTTGCTTACTCTTGAGTAGAACTGCATATTCACTCCAGGAATAAGCACCTTTGTAAAATGAGTCAAATTGAAGCAGAACACATTGTTGGAGTGTCAGAATGCATAGATAGAAGGCAAATAAGCGTTCCATGGCTTCATTTCGCTTAGTTGCTTACTCTTGAGTAGAACTGCAAATTCACTCCAGGAATAAGCACCTTTGTAAAAAGAGTCAAATTGAAGCAGAACACATCGTTGGAGTGTCAGCATGCATAGATAGAAGGCAAATAAGCGTTCCATGGCTTTATTTCGCTTAGTTGCTTACTCTTGAGTAGAACTCCATATTCACTCCAGGAATAAGCACCTTTGTAAAATGAGTCAAATTGAAGCAGAACACATTGTTGGAGTGTCAGAATGTATACATAGAAGTCAAATAAGCGTTCCATGGCTTTATTTCGCTTAGTTGCTTACTCTTGAGTAGAACTGCATATTCACTCCAGGAATAAGCACCTTTGTAAAATGAGTCAAATTGAAGCAGAACACATTGTTGGAGTGTCAGAATGCATAGATAGAAGGCAAATAAGCGTTCCATGGCTTTATTTCGCTAAGTTGCTTACTCTTGAGTAGAACTGCATGTTCACTCCAGGAATAAGCACCTTTGTAAAATGAGTCAAATTGAAGCAGAACACATTGTTGGAGTGTCAGAATGCATAGATAGAAGGCAAATAAGCGTTCCATGGCTTTATTTCGCTTAGTTGCTTACTCTTGAGTAGAACTCCATATTCACTCCAGGAATAAGCACCTTTGTAAAAAGAGTCATATTGAAGCAGAACACATTGTTAGAGTGTCAGAATGCATAGATAGAAGGCAAATAAGCGTTCCATGGCTTTATTTCGCTTAGTTGCTTACTCTTGAGTAGAACTGCATATTCACTCCAGGAATAAGCACCTTTGTAGAATGAGTCAAATTGAAGCAGAACACATTGTTGGAGTGTCAGAATGCATAGATAGAAGGCAAATAAGCGTTCCATGGCTTTATGTCGCTTAGTTGCTTACTCTTGAGTAGAACTGCATATTCACTCCAGGAATAAGCACCTTTGTAAAATGAGTCATATTGAAGCAGAACACATTGTTGGAGTGTCAGAATGCATAGATAGAAGGCAAATAAGCGTTCCATGGCTTTATTTCGCTTAGTTGCTTACTCTTGAGTAGAACTGCATATTCACTCCAGGAATAAGCACCTTTGTAAAAAGAGTCAAATTGAAGCAGAACACATTGTTAGAGTGTCAGAATGCATAGATAGAAGGCAAATAAGCGTTCCATGGCTTTATTTCGCTTAGTTGCTTACTCTTGAGTAGAACTGCATATTCACTCCAGGAATAAGCACCTTTGTAAAATGAGTCAAATTGAAGCAGAACACATTGTTGGAGTGTCAGAATGCATAGATAGAACGCAAATAAGCGTTCCATGGCTTTATGTCGCTTAGTTGCTTACTCTTGAGTAGAACTGCATATTCACTCCAGGAATAAGCACCTTTGTAAAATGAGTCAAATTGAAGCAGAACACATTGTTGGAGTGTCAGCATGCATAGATAGAAGGCAAATAAACGTTCCATGGCTTTATTTCGCTTAGTTGCTTACTCTTGAGTAGAACTGCATATTCACTCCAGGAATAAGCACCTTTGTAAAATGAGTCAAATTGAAGCAGAACACATTGTTGGAGTGTCAGAATGCATAGATAGAAGGCAAATAAGCGTTCCATGGCTTTATTTCGCTTAGTTGCTTACTTTTGAGTAGAACTGCATGTTCACTCCAGGAATAAGCACCTTTGTAAAAAGAGTCAAATTGAAGCAGAACACATTGTTGGAGTGTCAGCATGCATAGATAGAAGGCAAATAAACGTTCCATGGCTTTATTTCGCTTAGTTGCTTACTCTTGAGTAGAACTGCATATTCACTCCAGGAATAAGCACCTTTGTAAAATGAGTCAAATTGAAGCAAAACACATTGTTGGAGTGACAGAATGCATAGATAGAAGGCAAATAAGCGTTCCATGGCTTTATGTCGCTTAGTTGCTTACTCTTGAGTAGAACTGCATATTCACTCCAGGAATAAGCACCTTTGTAAAAATAGTCAAATTGAAGCAGAACACATTGTTGGAGTGTCAGCATGCATAGATAGATGGCAAATAAACGTTCCATGGCTTTATTTCGCTTAGTTGCCTACTCTTGAGTAGAACTGCATATTCACTCCAGGAATAAGCACCTTTGTAAAATGAGTCAAATTGAAGCAGAACACATTGTTGGAGTGTCAGAATGCATAGATAGAAGGCAAATAAGCGTTCCATGGCTTTATTTCGCTTAGTTGCTTACTCTTGAGTAGAACTGCATATTCACTCCAGGAATAAGCACCTTTGTAAAAAGAGTCAAATTGAAGCAGAACACATTGTTAGAGTGTCAGAATGCATAGATAGAAGGCAAATAAGCGTTCCATGGCTTTATTTCGCTTAGTTGCTTACTCTTGAGTAGAACTGCATATTCACTCCAGGAATAAGCACCTTTGTAAAATGAGTCAAATTGAAGCAGAACACATTGTTGGAGTGTCAGAATGCATAGAGAGAAGGCAAATAAGCGTTCCATGGCTTTATGTCGCTTAGTTGCTTACTCTTGAGTAGAACTGCATATTCACTCCAGGAATAAGCACCTTTGTAAAAAGAGTCAAATTGAAGCAGAACACATTGTTGGAGTGTCAGAATGCATAGATAGAAGGCAAATAAGCGTTCCATGGCTTTATTTCGCTTAGTTGCTTACTCTTGAGTAGAACTGCATATTCACTCCAGGAATAAGCACCTTTGTAAAAAGAGTCAAATTGAAGCAGAACACATTGTTAGAGTGTCAGAATGCATAGATAGAAGGCAAATAAGCGTTCCATGGCTTTATTTCGCTTAGTTGCTTACTCTTGAGTAGAACTGCATATTCACTCCAGGAATAAGCACCTTTGTAAAATGAGTCAAATTGAAGCAGAACACATTGTTGGAGTGTCAGCATGCATAGATAGAAGGCAAATAAACGTTCCATGGCTTTATTTCGCTTAGTTGCTTACTCTTGAGTAGAACTGCATATTCACTGCAGGAATAAGCACCTTTGTAAAATGAGTCAAATTGAAGCAGAACACATTGTTGGAGTGTCAGAATGCATAGATAGAAGGCAAATAAGCGTTCCATGGCTTTATTTCGCTTAGTTGCTTACTTTTGAGTAGAACTGCATGTTCACTCCAGGAATAAGCACCTTTGTAAAATGAGTCAAATTGAAGCAGAACACATTGTTGGAGTGTCAGAATGCATAGATAGAAGGCAAATAAGCGTTCCATGGCTTTATTTCGCTTAGTTGCTTACTCTTGAGTAGAACTGCATATTCACTCCAGGAATAAGCACCTTTGTAAAATGAGTCAAATTGAAGCAGAACACATTGTTGCAGTGTCAGCATGCATAGATAGAAGGCAAATAAACGTTCCATGGCTTTATTTCGCTTAGTTGCTTACTTTTGAGTTGAACTGCATGTTCACTCCAGGAATAAGCACCATTGTAAAATGAGTCAAATTGAAGCAGAACACTTTGTTGGAGTGTCAGAATGCATAGATAGAAGGCAAATAAGCGTTCCATGGCTTTATTTCGCTTAGTTGCTTACTCTTGAGTAGAACTGCATATTCACTCCAGGAATAAGCACCTTTGTAAAATGAGTCAAATTGAAGCAGAACACATTGTTGGAGTGTCAGAATGCATAGATAGAAGGCAAATAAGCGTTCCATGGCTTTATGTCGCTTAGTTGCTTACTCTTGAGTAGAACTGCATATTCACTCCAGGAATAAGCACCTTTGTAAAATGAGTCAAATTGAAGCAGAACACATTGTTGGAGTGTCAGCATGCATAGATAGAAGGCAAATAAGTGTTCCATGGCTTTATTTCGCTTAGTTGCTTACTCTTGAGTAGAACTGCATATTCACTCCAGGAATAAGCACCTTTGTAAAATGAGTCAAATTGAAGCAGAACACATTGTTGGAGTGTCAGAATGCATAGATAGAAGGCAAATAAGCGTTCCATGGCTTTATTTCGCTTAGTTGCTTACTTTTGAGTAGAACTGCATGTTCACTCCAGGAATAAGCACCTTTGTAAAAAGAGTCAAATTGAAGCAGAACACATTGTTGGAGTGTCAGCATGCATAGATAGAAGGCAAATAAACGTTCCATGGCTTTATTTCGCTTAGTTGCTTACTCTTGAGTAGAACTGCATATTCACTCCAGGAATAAGCACCTTTGTAAAATGAGTCAAATTGAAGCAGAACACATTGTTGGAGTGTCAGAATGCATAGATAGAAGGCAAATAAGCGTTCCATGGCTTTATTTCGCTTAGTTGCTTACTTTTGAGTTGAACTGCATGTTCACTCCAGGAATAAGCACCATTGTAAAATGAGTCAAATTGAAGCAGAACACATTGTTGGAGTGTCAGAATGCATAGATAGAAGGCAAATAAGCGTTCCATGGCTTTATTTCGCTTAGTTGCTTACTCTTGAGTAGAACTGCATATTCACTCCAGGAATAAGCACCTTTGTAAAATGAGTCAAATTGAAGCAGAACACATTGTTGGAGTGTCAGAATGCATAGATAGAAGGCAGATATGCGTTCCATGGCTTTATTTCGCTTAGTTGCTTACTCTTGAGTAGAACTGCATATTCACTCCAGGAATAAGCACCTTTGTAAAAAGAGTCAAATTGAAGCAGAACACATTGTTAGAGTGTCAGAATGCATAGATGGAAGGCAAATAAGCGTTCCATGGCTTTATGTCGCTTAGTTGCTTACTCTTGAGTAGAACTGCATATTCACTCCAGGAATAAGCACCTTTGGAAAATGAGTCAAATTGAAGCAGAACACATTGTTGGAGTGTCAGCATGCATAGATAGAAGGCAAATAAACGTTCCATGGCTTTATTTCGCTTAGTTGCTTACTCTTGAGTAGAACTGCATATTCACTCCAGGAATAAGCACCTTTGTAAAATGAGTCAAATTGAATCAGAACACATTGTTGGAGTGTCAGAATGCATAGATAGAAGGCAAATAAGCGTTCCATGGCTTCATTTCACTTAGTTGCTTACTCTTGAGTAGAACTGCATATTCACTCCAGGAATAAGCACCTTTGTAAAAAGAGTCAAATTGAAGCAGAACACATTGTTGGAGTGTCAGAATGCATAGATAGAAGGCAAATAAGCGTTCCATGGCTTTATTTCGCTTAGTTGCTTACTCTTGAGTAGAACTGCATATTCACTCCAGGAATAAGCACCTTTTAAAAATGAGTCAAATTGAAGCAGAACACATTGTTGGAGTGTCAGAATGCATAGAAGGCAAATAAGCGTTCCATGGCTTTATTTCGCTTAGTTGCTTACTCTTGAGTAGAACTGCATATTCACTCCAGGAATAAGCACCTTTTAAAAATGAGTCAAATTGAAGCAGAACACATTGTTGGAGTGTCAGAATGCATAGATAGAAGGCAAATAAGCGTTCCATGGCTTCATTTCGCTTAGTTGCTTACTCTTGAGTAGAACTGCAAATTCACTCCAGGAATAAGCACCTTTGTAAAAAGAGTCAAATTGAAGCAGAACACATCGTTGGAGTGTCAGCATGCATAGATAGAAGGCAAATAAACGTTCCATGGCTTGATTTCGCTTAGTTGCTTACTCTTGAGTAGAACTGCATATTCACTCCAGGAATAAGCACCTTTGTAAAATGAGTCAAATTGTAGCAGAACACATTGTTGGAGTGACAGAATGCATAGATAGAAGGCAAATAAGCGTTCCATGGCTTTATTTCGCTTAGTTGCTTACTCTTGAGTAGAACTCCATATTCACTCCAGGAATAAGCACCTTTGTAAAAAGAGTCAAATTGAAGCAGAACACATTGTTGGAGTGTCAGAATGCATAGATAGAAGGCAAATAAGCGTTCCATGGCTTTATTTCGCTTAGTTGCTTACTCTTGAGTAGAACTGCATATTCACTCCAGGAATAAGCACCTTTGTAAAATGAGTCAAATTGAAGCAGAACACATTGTTGGAGTGTCAGAATGTATACATAGAAGTCAAATAAGCGTTCCATGGCTTTATTTCGCTTAGTTGCTTACTCTTGAGTAGAACTGCATATTCACTCCAGGAATAAGCACCTTTGTAAAATGAGTCAAATTGAAGCAGAACACATTGTTGGAGTGTCAGAATGCATAGATAGAAGGCAAATAAGCGTTCCATGGCTTCATTTCGCTTAGTTGCTTACTCTTGAGTAGAACTGCAAATTCACTCCAGGAATAAGCACCTTTGTAAAAAGAGTCAAATTGAAGCAGAACACATCGTTGGAGTGTCAGCATGCATAGATAGAAGGCAAATAAACGTTCCATGGCTTGATTTCGCTTAGTTGCTTACTCTTGAGTAGAACTGCATATTCACTCCAGGAATAAGCACCTTTGTAAAATGAGTCAAATTGTAGCAGAACACATTGTTGGAGTGACAGAATGCATAGATAGAAGGCAAATAAGCGTTCCATGGCTTTATTTCGCTAAGTTGCTTACTCTTGAGTAGAACTGCATGTTCACTCCAGGAATAAGCACCTTTGTAAAATGAGTCAAATTGAAGCAGAACACATTGTTGGAGTGTCAGAATGCATAGATAGAAGGCAAATAAGCGTTCCATGGCTTTATTTCGCTTAGTTGCTTACTCTTGAGTAGAACTCCATATTCACTCCAGGAATAAGCACCTTTGTAAAAAGAGTCATATTGAAGCAGAACACATTGTTAGAGTGTCAGAATGCATAGATAGAAGGCAAATAAGCGTTCCATGGCTTTATTTCGCTTAGTTGCTTACTCTTGAGTAGAACTGCATATTCACTCCAGGAATAAGCACCTTTGTAGAATGAGTCAAATTGAAGCAGAACACATTGTTGGAGTGTCAGAATGCATAGATAGAAGGCAAATAAGCGTTCCATGGCTTTATGTCGCTTAGTTGCTTACTCTTGAGTAGAACTGCATATTCACTCCAGGAATAAGCACCTTTGTAAAATGAGTCAAATTGAAGCAGAACACATTGTTGGAGTGTCAGCATGCATAGATAGAAGGCAAATAAACGTTCCACGGCTTTATTTCGCTTAGTTGCTTACTCTTGAGTAGAACTGCATATTCACTCCAGGAATAAGCACCTTTGTAAAATGAGTCAAATTGAAGCAGAACACATTGTTGGAGTGTCAGAATGCATAGATAGAAGGCAAATAAGCGTTCCATGGCTTTATTTCGCTTAGTTGCTTACTTTTGAGTAGAACTGCATCTTCACTCCAGGAATTAGCACCTTTGTAAAATGAGTCAAATTGAAGCGGAACACATTGTTGGAGTGTCAGAATGCATAGATAGAAGGCAAATAAGCGTTCCATGGCTTTATTTCGCTTAGTTGCTTACTCTTGAGTAGAACTGCATATTCACTCCAGGAATAAGCACCTTTGTAAAATGAGTCAAATTGAAGCAGAACACATTGTTGGAGTGTCAGAATGCATAGATAGAAGGCAAATATGCGTTCCATGGCTTTATTTCGCTTAGTTGCTTACTCTTGAGTAGAACTGCATATTCACTCCAGGAATAAGCACCTTTGTAAAATGAGTCAAATTGAAGCAGAACACATTGTTGGAGTGTCCGAATGCATAGATAGAAGGCAAATAAGCGTTCCATGGCTTTATTTCGCTTAG